>NC_086451.1:367441732-367741732 GCF_028390025.1 Pseudophryne corroboree | reverse complement strand
AAAAGTGGTCGTACCTTTCTCACAGCACGGGTGGGGCAATGTCCAGCAGGCAATAGTCCTCAGCCAACGCGTTTCGAGTAGGTTACTCTTTGTCATACTGTTTTTGGAGAAAGTAGACCCCATCTCCTAAGAAGCTTCTTCAGAATATTCCTATACATCAGTGGTTAACCCCCAGTCATTTTTATGTTTTTTCCGTACTGATAAACTCATTGGAAGAACATTGGAATGGGAAAAACCAAAGAAGAATAAGAAAAACATCCACAGATCCGAGTCATCACGATATTCATGATAAGTACCGATTTCTACACATTTTCTCAGCGCCAATTCCCTTCACCATTCCTTTTCACTTTTTGTTCAACTCTTTTGGATCATCTGGGATAGATCCAAGGTATAAGGGAAAGGCAGCAGAGATTTGAACAGGAGCGCCACTATACTTCTCAACAAAACCTTTTGTTTATTCATAGTTACCCGACTGAGTGCTGAAAGCCGTCTTCCACTCATCCCGAGATCTTATTCGGATGAGGTTGTAAGCTCCCCTAAGATCTATTTTTGAAAAGATCACGGCGGAGCGTAATTGATCAAAAAGCACAGAAATCAATGGTAAAGGATAGGTATTCTTAACAGAAATTTTATTCAGAGCCCGAAAATCAATACATGGTCTGAGTGACCCATCTTTTTTCTCAACAAAGAAAAAACCTGCACTCAACGGAGATATCGAAGGCCTAATAAAGCCTTTTTTCAGGCTTTCCTGAATGTAATTATTCATGGCCGTGGTTTCTGGCCCGGACAGGGCATATCATCTCCCCTTAGGCAAAGTGGCACCTGGTATTAACTCTATCGCACAGTCATAGGACCGATGGGGAGGCAGAATGTCCGCATTGCCTTTTGAGAACACATCGGCAAAATCCTGATATTCCACAGGAATAAGTTCTGGGACGACTGCCGCAACCCGGACTGGAAGGGAAATACATTCCTTAACACAAAAAGGACCCCATTGGGAAATCTCCCCAGACCGCCAATCAATGATGGGATTATGAAAGGCAAGCCAAGGGTGACCCAAAACTACAGGACCTGCCGGACAATGTGTAAGGTAAAATTCTATGTCTTCTGAATGTAAGGCCCCCACTGTCAATAATACTGGAGGTGTGCGGTGAGTAATTATTCCATTGGAAAGCGGACCCCCATCCAAGCCGTGCATGGTAATACGTTTTTCCAATGGTATCTGTGGAATGCCTAAAGCCTTAGCCCAAGCTAAGTCCATAAAATTTCCTGCAGCTCCACTGTCGACGAAGGCCGACACCAATGAACTGAGGCTGCCAAAGGAAATCTTAACAGGAACTAAAGAGAATCATTTGAGGAGATAAGCTGCAGACCCAAGTGAACCCCCTCACAATTCACTTGGTCAGAGCGTTTCCCGACTTATTCGGGCAATTACGAGCAATATGTCCTTTACCACCACAATACAAACAAAGACCAGACGTTAATCTTCTGGTTCTTTCCTCTGGGGACAGCCGGGAGAGACCCATCTGCATGGGCTCCTCGACGTCCTCAGGAAAGGTATAAACACAAGGATTAGGTCTAAAAGTTGTTCCTCTTTCAGCCCTCCGCTCTCGGAGACGACGATCTATTTTAATAGCAAGCTCCATGAGTTTGTCGAGAGTCTCAGGAGCGGGGTACTGAAGGAGACTGTCTTTAATAAGTTCAGACAAACCGAGGAGAAACTGACTGCGCAGGGCAGGGTCATTCCAGCCACAGTCGTTCGACCAACGGCGAAATTCGGTACAATACACCTCTGCTGGATTTTTGCCTTGTTTAAGGGCACGTAGGTGACTCTCAGCTGAAGCCTCTCTATCTGGGTCATCATATAACAGGCCTAAAGATTTAAAAAAGGCGTCTACTGACAACAAGGCAGGATCATTTGTTCTTAACCCAAACGCCCAGGTCTGAGGATCACCCTGGAGCAATGACATTACAATCCCAACCCGCTGACACTCAGTACCAGGGGAACGAGGCCTTAAACGAAAATAAAGCTTACAAGCTTCCTTAAAATTAAAGAAATCTTTTCGGTTACCCAAAAAACGATCAGGTAAGTGCATTTTTGGTTCTGGGACCACACTCGGGGAGGCTCGCAACAGATCTTCCTGCGATTTCACCCGAAGAGTAAGGTCCTGAACCATCTGAGTTAGTTCTTGAATTTGGTTGACCAAAAACTGACCGGGATTCGTCCCTAAAACTGCCGGATTCATGAAGCCGAATTTTTAAACTAACCAAAACAAAGAATGGAAAAAATTAAACCCCTTTTTTTTAAAATGTTTTGGGCCGGTGATAATGTTATGATCCTGATACTCAGGTCAGGGGAGATCTTATACGGTGGGACCTGAGTACCAGGACGTAATGCTGGGAAAGGGAAATGGAATGGGAATAGCCCCTGGCATCCTATCTCCGTTGTCTCGCCCGTGCTGTCAGTACACTCTTGTGAGACTATGGTTTCTTGGGCCCATGGCAGCCGCGTTTGAAGGGCGGATTACGTCTGCCCAACTCCGATGCCCCCTCAGGTCTTAATGAGAGACAAAGAGTGAAGTGAGACAGGGTGATAACAAGGGGCCCACTAACTAAACAACAAGGCCAGGGGCTACTGGCAAACCTGAAACTAAAAGTATGCGCGGATTACCGCCAGGGAAAAGAACAACCAAAATATTCCACTTGTCCACTCTCCTACACGACACCGCCGAGTACCGAAGAGGAGTATGAAAGCGGAAACCTCCGCAAATGCACCAGTACAATGAAATAATACTAAAGTGACCTAGGCCACAACATGCGGCAGGGCCGCAACTCACGAAACCAAGAGAGAACCTCAATCGACAGCCACAGGTAACTTAGGACCAGAAGAACTCCTTGGGACCAGGTGACTAACTCCAAGACTCAGGAACTCAGAGAACTGGAGGGACTGGACACAGCTAACCAGGAACAGACGTTCACCAAACATGAGCAGCATGCAGGAAGCTATCACCGGCGTCTGTGTGAGGCACTGAGGAGGCATTTAACAGGGAACCCTCCAATCAGAGTACAGAGCCTAATCACAATAAATGTCGTGCAGCTGCCTTGCTGCACGACCAGAGAAACATGTGTAAGTACTTTAATAATCAACCCTGCAACGGGGAACGCGGTCCGCCTGTGGCGTCCCCGTTGCTAAGGTCCCGGCGGCTCGGCGCGCCCGGCGTCCTAGCATTGCTAAGGACCCGGCGGCTCAGCGCGCACGGCGTCCTAGCGTTGCTAGGGACCCGGCGGCTCAGCACGCACAGCGTCCTAGCGTTGCTAGGGACCAGGCGGCTCAGCGCGCACAGCGTCCCTAGTTGCTAGGCGCCGGGCAAGGAGGAAGCCCCGGACCGCGGCGCCTTACAGCTTCAAACACTAATAGTGATAAGGGAATCCGCCCATGCTAGAATGACTCAGAGCCCAAGAGAGTAACCTTAAACTCAATCCGTTCTGGTTTTGGAAGGGTTAAAAGGAATCCCAAAGGGTGGGTGCCAGGAGCGAATTGCAGGGGTTTAAATATGAGAAACTCGCTCTGCAAATTGTTCATTGTCGTGAAGTAGGTCAAGGGATAGACTTGATCCTATAATGACACCCGGATATCAAAGTGGCCTCACTTCTTCAGAGTTCTACACTGCAGTTGACTTGAACTTTTTTTTTCCTTCTTTATTTTATTTCTTGAAATTGTGATTACTTATGTGACTATTTAAAACTACTATATTCTTGTAACCTTTTTTGTAACTATAAGCTTTGAAGATTTTCTTGAATTAATTTCCCTTACTCTAGTTCTGGTTTCTGTGTTTTCATTTCACCAGAGATCCTGAGTGGCTCATGTTACCTATTTTTTTAAGTATTAATAATTGTGTGTGCAGGTGAGAGCAGGAGCTCGCCCTGGGGCATGGTACCTAAAAGTTTGCTTATCCTGGCTGGCGTAGCGGAATTATTTTCTGCTGCTGACAGTGACTGTGTTGATTTACCACAAGCACTGAGGTAGCCAGAGAGTGTCATGGGTGGCGATTCTCAATTGGGGTATCTGGAGGATCGGTGCTCCAGAATCTCTGAATTAGAGTGATAAAGTAGACTGCAATATTGAACTATAAGGGTCAGCAAATCTTTACTGTCTCACTATGGGTTGAATGTACTAAGCCTTTTAGAGAGATAAAGTGGAGAGATATAAAAAACAAGCTAACCAGCTCCTAACTGTCATGTTACAGGCTGTGGCCCAAATTTATCAAGCTTTGAAGAGGATAAATTGCACGGTAATAAAGTACCATCCAATCAACTCCCATGTTACAAGCTGTGTTTGAAAAGTGACAGGAGATGATTGGTTGGTACTTTATCACCGTGCAATTCATCACTCTCCAAGGCTTGATAAATCTGGGCCTATGTTTGAAAAATGAGAGTTAGGAGCTGGGTAGTTGGTACTTTACCTTTCTCCATGATATCTTTCTCCAAAGCTTTGCACATAGGGGGTCATTCTGAGTTGTTCACTAGCTGTTTTCGGTCGCAGCGCAGCGTTCAGGCAAAAAAGTGGCACTTCTGCGCATGCGTATGCGGCACAATGCGCACGTGCAACGTTCTTTCACAACGGCCGATGCAGTATCACACAAGGTCTAGCAAAGCATTTCAGTCGCACTGCTTGCCGCAGAGTGATTGACATGAAGTGGGCGTTTCTGGGTGTCAACTGACCGTTTTCAGGGAGTGTTCGAAAAAACGCAGGCATACCAGGAAAAACGCAGGCATGGCTGGATGAACGCAGGGTGTGTTCGTGATGTCAAAACAGGAACTAAATAGTCTGAAGTGATCGCAAGCGCTGAGTAGGTCTGGAGCTGCACTGAAACTGCACATTTTTTTTTTTAGCCGCAGTTCGATCCTTTTGTTCGCACTTCTGCTAAGCTAAAATACTCTCCAAGAGGGCGGTGGCTTAGCGTTTGCACGACTGCTACAAACTGCTAGCGAGCGAACAACTCGGAATGACCACCATAGACCCCTGTGATACTGAGATCATCAACTACCTGAAAGACCAACGGGTCTATTTACTAAACCTTGGATGGAGAGAAAATGGATGAAGATAAAGTATCAGCCAACCATCTCCTAACTGTCATTTTTCAAAAACAACCTGTTATATGGCAGTTAGGAGCTGATTGGCTGGTACTTTATCTCCACCCACTTTGTCTCTCTCCAAGGCTTAGTAAATAGACCCCTCTAATTATTTTACACACTGCCACCCTCTCCAAACAGAAGCTATAAAGGTCTATTCAAAATTTGCAGTACCTCAAGGCGGTTACGAGAAAAGTATTTTTGATCACCAATGCATGGACACGCCCTTTTTGGTGTCGCAAATCAAAAATAAATGGAATTGACAGGCACTCTTTCACTTCTCTTACACCACCCATTGTAGACTGTTAACATGATTAATTTTTTAAGCCAAAGATCATGGCTATTTTGGACATAACCTTTTAATGAAATGTTAACAGCCTGAATTATGATTTCATCTGACATTTCAATAACATAATTGGGAAAGCAAAAAAAAAAAAAAAAGGGTCTATCAATCACTTCCCAGCTGCAGGTTACTGCAAGACGCTTATAGAAACACAGCGTACCTTATTAGTGTTAGAAAGCTGAAATGTTCTATACGAAATGTGATTCAAAGGATGGAACAATCTCTAGAAGGTTAAACGAGGTCTGGGTGTAGTATATCTTCTGACATACTAAATAGTGGTGACATTTGCAGGAAAATACTCAAAGCGGATTTATTTCATTAGGTATTAGTTATATGTGATATAATGGTATTGTGATCTTAACCTCTCACAGCTAAGGAGGTTAGAGCTCTGGAGAACGTTTGAATTATAAAGCAGTGGATGGAGAAAATTATATATTCTGGACAGTGAATTGTTATATTATGTTCAGACAGGTTCTGAAAGGAAACCATAATTCTAACATAATTTACATATTAGTTTTTTATTCTATAAAAGTTTTCCAATATATGTAAGTTAAAACTTAATAGCGAGTAGATTTGTACTATGGTGGTCATTCCGAGTTGTTCGCTCGTTGCCGATTTTCGCTATGCTGCGATTTGTTGCTAAATGCGCATGCGCATGGTACGCAGCGCGCATGTGCTAAGTTATTTAACACAAAACTTAGTAGATTTGCTGGTGTTCGTACGACGCTTTTTAGTCACACTGCTGATCGGTGAATGATTGACAGGAAAGGGGCGTTTCTGGGTGGTAACTGAGCATTTTCCGGGAGTGTGCTAAAAAACGCAGGCGTGTCAGGGAAAAACGCGGGAGTGTCTGGGGAAACGGGGGAGTGGCTGTCCGAACGCAGGGCGTGTTTGTCACGTCAAAGCAGGAACTAAACGGACTGAGCTGATCGCAATCTGTGAGTAGGTCTGGAGCTACTCAGAAACTGCAAAGAATTATTTAGTAGCAGTTCTGCTAATCTTTCGTTCGCAATTTTGCTATGCTAAGATACACTCCCAGAGGGCGGCGGCCTAGCGTGTGCAATGCTGCTAAAAGCAGCTAGCGAGCGAACAACTTGGAATGAGGGCCAATATGCATGATTTCAATTTGTACATAATGCAGATGTACACACAACTGAGCGATTATTGGCCAACTGAGCGATTATCGGCCAACTGCCCACGCGCCAAGGTACCTCTACAATGCCACCGCAGAGAGTATTTAAATTTAGAGTGAGTGACAGATAGGGACTGTTTGGGGGAGGTAGCAGGAAGTGGTGGCAAAAAGGCAGGCATGGCTCCAGTGTGTGTCTCTATTCTTTTCTGGGCTGTAGCTTCACTTGTAATGATTAGGAAGTCCGTATGGGCGAAAAAAATCGCAGCAGCATAGGCTACTGCTTACAAATCAATCAATGTAGTCATTTATAAAGAGTATCCACTGATAATAGTGAAAGAACATTCGGCCTGATTCAGAGATGATTGGTAATGCAGCCGCAATCGCAGCCGCTTTCTCAATAGTGTTACCGAAATATGCAAATGCTAATCTCAACCTTCTATTTGTGTGCCACAATGCGATAGTGTGTACATGTGATGAGACGCCCACTTTCAGGCTCCGTGGGCTGTGCAATTGCGATGCAGACTGTAAACACTTCAACATCGATTCAGCAGACACACCCGTGACACATCCATAATATGGCACTGATTACGTTCACCTTAGGACACCTCCCAGTCTCCACCCTGAAATGCCCAGGGATCACAAACCCCCTCTCAAGTGTTAGCATTGCTGTATGCGATTACAAATGCTATCAGACGCTTGGGTCCACAAGTGTGCAGTAAGTGGATCCAGGACATTTCTGCGCAGGCCCAGAATTAAAAAAAAAAAAATCGCTAAATTGCGTATACATAGACATTCCACCTGTCTGTGAATCAGGCACAGCGTTAGCTAAATGGGCAAAGCAGGTGGTGCACCTTCAGACCCAATTTGTTAAAGGTCTAATGTCACAACTGAGGGCTGGTGCTGACCAGGGGAAGCCTCAATTGTAGGGGCTGAGGTATATGTGAACCTGGGAGGCAGTACAGGGTTCTTAGACATGCAGGTGACCACGACAACAAAGGAAAGTTCAAAGGTTTTATTGAAACTCAGCTCACAAGCATATGTCGGCAGTTAGCAATAATAAGAACAGCGTATAAGTCACAGTTCCCAGGAGTGCATATAGGCAGTCTCTAGGTGTGGTATAATTAAGCACAGTCTTGAAGGACTTGGACAGAGTCGGCCCTAACCAATATGATGCCCTAGGCAAGATTTTGACTGGTGCCCCCTAGCACCGCCACTAGTTCCGCAGGAGATGCCTGGCATGAGTCAGCTCGCAGCTCTGCTAACGTCGGACGCCTTTTGTTTACGAAAATGCATCTTATTTGCATTACTATGTGGCTAGGATGCACAAGCAGCTTCTGTTGATTAAAATGATATGCAGCATGCCTATATTCTGTGTGTGACTGCGGCTGCATCTGCATACAAAATGCTACATTACAGTGATTTCCAGGAATACACTGCAACGTAGCATTTTGTATGCAGATACAGCCACACTCACACACAGAATATAGGCAGGCATGCCGCAGATCATTTTAATCAGCAGAAGCTGCTGGTGCCCCTAAGCATACCAAATGCCCTAGGCATTTGCCTAGTTTGCCTATGCCTAAGACTGGCTCTGGACTTGGAGATGATATGTTCTTACCAACACCGATGCACTGGGTAGCTGACGGGAAACAGAAGCTGATGACTGAACTGCCGGGTTGTGCCAGATGGGAATATACGGGTGATGCTTGAGAGCATATACAGGAGATGCTTGAGATCGATGACAGAGCACCGATGGTGACAGGAGATCGATGATAGAACACCGATGGTGACTTGGGATCGATGACGGAACACCGATGGTGACTTGGGATCGATGACGGAACACCGGTGGTGACTTGGGATCGATGACGGAACACCGATGGTGACTGGAGATCGATGACGGAACACCGATGGTGACTGGAGATCGATGGCGGAACACCGATGGTTACTGGCAGGGCAGAGCACCGCTGGAAGATGGAAGCCGGTGTCGGGTAACTGCCAGTCAGAGGGTGCAATGATGAGACACTGCAGAGTCAGGCTGCACCATGAGGATAGGAATTGGTGCCAGTCTCTAGTGGAGCTTGCAGATGGCGATCACCACAATCAGGAGAGACTGCTATCACTAGGATGACAATTGAAGCATTGACCACTTTCTAGCCCAGGAACAGGATATTTATACCAGCTGGGAAACAGGGATTGGCTGGCTGATTAAGCAGAGTCTAGAGTGCAGCTGCTGGATAATTAGGTAGAAACCAGAGTGCAGCTGATAGGCTGAAAAGTAACATGTGATGAAAACAAACATGGCTGCACCCATGTTTGAACTTGGAGGGAAAGACTGTTTGTAACTTGCATGTGAGTTTTAACTATGAAGCTGCCAGAATCACAGTGAAGAGATTTGAGACAATGAGATGCAGCGTGCTGCATGCAGACAGTGCAGATGGAATCCAGGCTTGGAAGGCTGGGACAGTCTCAGGAGGCATTTGGAAGGTAAATACTGATAAGGAATTACCTGGATCGTGACATCTAAGGCCCAGTGAGAAGCATAATGTGTTACATCAGGCCTTATACTGCAGTGTTTTGACTTGTCCTGCAAGATTGCTCATGCCCCTAAGCATGCACTTTCCAAATTCAGCAGCCAGTCACAGAAATTCAGTTAGTACGATGATATATATTCCTGTTATTATCATTATTTATTCACTTTAGAACTATTAATATGTGGCTATACTTTGCTTTATTTTACTTTGATTGAGAGATGCACCCTGATGACCAAAGACATGACCCATACCCTCCAACTGTACCTTTTTAATAGGTACAGTACCTTTTTTTCATGGTCTGTACCGATTTTTGGCTCTCCAAACTTCCACTGAAAGTATAGGAAAAGGGGCGTGGCCACGCCCCATTTACCCACGGCCACGCCCTTTTTTCGGATTTGTACCGATTTTTCTGTGTAAAATGTTGGAGGGTATGATGACCCCGTCCTGTGCTTCTTTCCTTTCCCTTACTGGAGACAGGATGATAGTAACAGTTGGCTCTCTTGTGTGAATGCTCGGAGGCAATTAGGGCTGTTATTCATCAGCAGAGCCTGTTATAATCCGATACCCATGAGTTGTCATTCAGAGCAGAAGATGCACTAGAGAGATGAAGGAGCTGGGAACATAGGGAGGATAGTAATAATCCAGGGAAAAGAGGAGAAGGAGGAGTAGCTGAGCACTGGTCATAAGGAGAATATATAAAATGTGATGGATGCACAGGATGGTAATGTATGATGGAATAACAGGCTGGGAATGTGAGGACAATGGGGCACAGGCTTGCATTGTAAGTATTATAAGATATACGCTGACACTGTGTTATTTGGTAAAGGCTGGCACTGTAAGTGTGATGGGGAAAATCATGTAAGGCCCAGATTTATCAAGCCTTGGAGAGTGATAAATAGCACGGTGATAAAGTACCAGCCAATCAGCTGCTAACTGCTATGTTATAGGCTGTGTTTGAAAAATGACAGATAGGAGCTGGTTGGTTGGTACTTTGGGGCAGATGTATTAAGCCCAGAGAAGTGATAAAGCAGTGATAAGTGAAAGCTGATAACGCACCAGCCAATCCGCTTCTAACTGTAAATTTACATATTGGAGCTGATTGGCTGGTGCGTTATCACCTTGCACTTATCACTGCTTTATCACTTCTCCAGTCTTAATACATTGTGCTATTTATCACTCTCCAAGGCTTGATAAATGGGAGCCTTAGTGTGTTATGGAGAAATGGTGGCAGTATAAGCATGATGGAGCACAGGATGGGTCTATAAATGTGACCGAGCACAGGTCGGCACTGTAAGGGTGATGGGGACATAAGCTGGAAATATAAATTTGATGTTGTTTCTAGTTTGGTGTAATTATATGCTGCCCCTTAGTATAGATGGTATTTTCTTATTTGTCCACAAACATCATCATGCCAACAATAGCTGTTCGTGACTCACAAATTGTTCATTATAAAATTCCTGGTGTATAACATTTGCTCTACCTAGTAACTGATGCCTGCTAGTACACAATAAAATAAAATGAGGAATCTTGCCAAACATATAAATAGTGAATTACTTTCTTGTCTGATATACATAACGTACCATTCAAAAATAACAAAAAATACAGAATATAGCAATCATTATTATGCAGAGATATGATATCCAGTGGTTACAACAGTGTCCAAATGTCACATGACCTGACCTGACCTGCGGCCTATTGGCAACAAAAGAAGAAGTCCCACTTCTGCTGATATAATGTAATAACAGTTCTACAGATGTCGAAATGCTTACACAGTAAAAAATTCCCGCAATGGGGAAAGCGACAAATGGATCACAATACACTTTCCATGAATGAATACTAAAAGAATGGTGAAAGAAAACAGAACATAGTGTATTCCAATTTCATTAATTAAAAGATCTTTATTGCTTCTTGGTCTCACTCACATGGCATGAATGGTTAATTTGCATGTAGAAACCGTAATCTGTCCCGTTTGTCACTCACAACTCATTGACAGTTCGTGGCTCCACATAAAATCCATCCGTTACCCAAAACATAAAAGACATAGCAGGAGTAACTCATACAGTTAAATATAACACGTTAAAAAGGATTAAAAACATCATAATACACTTAAAGAGCAACAGAAGAGATTATTAAAAATAATCATAAAAACCATTTAAGTTCGAAATCACTATTGAGTCGCCAGCTTGGCGATGGGATCACCTATTCAAAAATTAAGACAGACCCCACCTTAAAAATCAGCTAATCATTACGGAGATGGACAACAGAAGGTTTACAAAAGGGTGTTATAATGAAGGAGGAGTTTGATTTTATAAATATCAAACATCCTACAATTCCTACCATTTATTGCCTACCTAAGATCCATAAAGATCCGGTCTGTCCACCAGGTAGGCCTATAGTATCTGGGGTGAATAGCATCACTTCTAATCTCTCAATGTTGATAGATTATTATCTACAACCTTTAGTAAAGTGTACTAAATCTTATTTAAAAGACACAGGTCAACTTTTGACTATATTGGATGGATTGGAATGGGAAGAGAACTATGTCCTTGTAAGTTCCGATGTATCCACTCTCTACACAATTATAGAAGAAGATAAAGGAATTGAAGCCGTGTCTTATTTCTTGGAATCATCTGAATACTCCTCCGATTTAAAGTCTTTCATTTTAGAGGGTATTAGTTTCATTTTAAGGAATAATTATTTTGTATTTAACGGTAGTTATTACCTTCAACGTGTGGGGACTGCAATGGGTACCATGTTCGCCCCGAGCTATGCTAACCTCTTCATGGCCTATTGGGAGGAGAAGGCGGTATGGCATGGAGATAATCCATTCAATATTAAATTAACCACCACTATAAGCCAGAAGGAAATAATGTATTTAGACCTTTGCATATATATAGAAAACGGTTTTCTAAATACGAAACTTCATCGAAAACCTATTGATTTGAATGGGTTCATTGAAAGGACCAGCCAACACCATGATCATTGGTTAGATGGGATCCCATATAGTCAACTTTTAAGGGTAAAACGTAACTGTACGGACCCCAATATTTGTGAGACACAAATGGGCGAACTTTGTGAACGCTTTATCGAGAAAGGTAGGGATAACTTAACTAAAGCTCAGGAGAGAATAAAAACTGTGAATAGGAGTGATTTGGTACAAGGCACTAGTAAAAAGGCACCTAGAGAAAATAATTTTCAGTGGTCATTCATTTCAAACTTCAATTCACAATATAGGGAAATTGAGTTCATTATGAAAAAACACTGGACGGTGCTCACTAAGGATCCTATTTTAGGCCCAATGTTACCATCTAAACCCGGGTTTATTTATAGAAGATCCAAATCCCTTAAGGATAATCTAGTGCGCAGTTCAATTGAGGCCCCTCAGAGGACAAGTATTAGAAGTACAGGGTTTTATAGGTGTGGTTTGTGCGCCATGTGCAAATGCACGAAAGGTGCAAGTAAAATGAAGGAATTTACAGTAAGGGGAAACACTTATCCCATAAAAAAAATTATTACATGTAATTCGAGAAATGTTATTTATGCTTTAGAGTGTGATTGTGGGTTGTTGTATGTTGGAAAGACAAGTAGGAATCTGAAGATAAGATTATCCGAACACATCTACAATGTCAAAAAGGGACTGGATACACATACAGTCTCTAAGCACTTTAAATTAAAACATGCCTGCAAACCTTGTCACTTTAAGTCTTTTTGGGGCATTCAAACTATTAATCCCACCCCTCGAAATAAAGAAATTGACATTTTATTATCGAAAACTGAGATGAAGTGGATATATAAATTACAAACCTTAGTTCCCTCGGGACTCAATAGTGATTTCGAACTTAAATGTTTTTTATGATTATTTTGAATAATCTCTTCTCTTGCTCTTTAAGTGTATTATGATGGCTTTAATTCTTATGATTGTAGTTTTTAATCCTTTTTAACGTGTTATATTTAACTATATGAGTTACTCCTGCTATGTCTTTTATGTTTTGGGTAACGGATGGATTTTATGTGGAGCCACGAACTGTCAATGAGCTGTGAGTGACAAACGGGGTGAATTGGAATGCACACTGTGCGAGCCGGGTTCCGCATACGTCACTTCCGGCGATGCGACTTCCGCCCCGGTGGAACATAGACGTTACTCTCTGCGTCAGGGATCATCCCCGAGGGAGGTCTTACATCAACAGCTGTGGCTCGTTTTTTGAATAAAGATACTATTTAAAGCAGGTCAGCGTATTTATCCCCTACGCTTCTGAAGAAGGATACACTATCCGAAAGCGCTTAAACTGGGGACTTATCGTGCAGGACTGATTGGAGATTTGGATAACGGAACCTATAGCGTGGGGACACCTCGAGTGAACCGGGACTTGCGGTGACTATAACTCCGTGCTGTTGGCGGCTGTTTCCTTTCCCTTGAAGTCCATGCTACATCTCTATGTTATATGCTGTTTTATAGTCTGTGTTTGTGAGTGCTTTTTTATTAAATTTCTCTTATCTCCACACAGACAGGATTGCACTATTTTTATTTATTTCTTTTAAGAGCCAATTGGAGTTTATGCAGTGTGCATATTCTGATGTACAGATTACGGTTTCTACATGCAAATTAACCATTCATGCCATGTGAGTGAGACCAAGAAGCAATAAAGATCTTTTAATTAATGAAATTGGAATACACTATGTTCTGTTTTCTTTCACCATTCTTTTAGTATTCATTCATGGAAAGTGTATTGTGATCCATTTGTCGCTTTCCCCATTGCGGGAAATTTTTACTGTGTAAGCGTTTCCATAGCTGTCTCTAGAAGTGACGAGTGGCACCATCTTTGCCTCACGTTGTTTTTTTTGGTGTTTATTCTTAAGAGTGAAACCACGGTGAAGGTTTCTTGTGTGGGACGAGGGTCTGACACTTGTTATAAGCGCAAGAAAGGTCTTTTTTCTTCCGTTTGTAGTTCTACAGATGTATTTGACTGGGATAAAATTATGTCTGAGGAATACTGTGGATTTCCCAATTAAACTGCAGAGAATGCATTTGATCCAGAAAGGATGTATCTCTGTTATAGAGAAAAACCCAAATGTTGATATTACTAATATTCATGTTATAATACATTGATAACTAATTGTATTTTACATTTGGGAAGCAATTTCTCAGGGTACAGCAATGGGCAGTACACTAGCACCAGCATATACTAATATGAAACAGTATATTAGGGTATAATAATTGATATTACTAGAAACGTAAATATTTTCAATATACTGACTTTTGTTTTTAAGTTGACCTTTTTCTGTATCATCTCTTATTCTAGGATGTTGACCAGCTCATTGCTGTTTGGAGGTACCAACAAAACGTACCATTGATTTTGAAACATATGTTTTGCTCAACTGCATTTTTTTTATATTTGTTTTAATTGAAAAGGTGAGAAAATACATTCTAATACAAAATAAAGGTTACACATCTTATAGAAAAAGTTACTCGACACAGCAGTAACAATATAGCACTGAAACAGCCCTGGTGTGTGTGTTAAATGATCTTCTGATGGCAAAAGACAGAGGTGACTTCAATAGTAATCCTTCTGGATCTCTCGGCAGCATTTGATACCGTGGACCATGGGCTTCTGATTGAGCGACTGATACATTTCTGTGGTCTTGATGGCACAGTCCTAAACTGGTGCAAATAATTTCTCACAGGCAGGTCACAGAGAATATCATCTGGATTATACTCATCACCACCAGTGCCATTGCCATGTGGTGTCCCACAAGGTTCTATACTATCCCCCATTCTTTTTGCAGTATACATGCTCCCATTGGGCGAAATAATCAGGCGCCATGGCCTGGTCTACCACTGCTATGCAGATGATACACAACTGTACTTGTCCTTTGCTCCGGGCACTGATAACCCAATAGCAACCCTAAATGGCTGTCTAGCTGAACTACAGGAGTGGATGAGCGCCAGTTGGCTGCGACTGAACCCGGATAAAACAGAGGTCCTTATGATAAGACCGCAACATCAAAGGACAAGACTGCAGCATAGCCAACCAAATTACACTCGTGGATTCAGAATTACAGACCAGTGATCGTGTGCGGAATCTTGGCGTTGTCCTGGATGGTGGCTTGACACTTAAACATCAGATATCAGCCACAATCAAATCCTCATTCTTTCACCTGAGGAACATAGCCAGAATCAAGCACTTAATTCCCTCAGATGATATGCCAAAAGTCATATATGCATTTGTATCATCTCGTTTAGACTACTGTAATGCCCTCTACCTTGGTCTACCAGCAAAAGAATTGCAGCGCTTACAGCTGGTGCAAAACACAGCTGCCAGGCTATTAACCAACCAGCCCCGTTCTAGCCACATAACACCCATCCTCTACTCCCTTCACTGGCTGCCTGTACGATGGTGAATCATCTTCAAGATTGGCTTACTGAGTTTCAAAGCATTACATGACCAAGGCCCAAGGTACCTGAAACAGCTTGTGACCCCATACTGCCCCACTCGATTACTGCGATCTGTAGATGGACTTTTAGCAGTACCTAGAATCTACCGTAATTCATCTGGGGTCGAGCTTTTAGTCATGCGGCTCCGACTCTATGGAACTCCCTTCCCCGCACAGTGCGAGAGGCCCCAACTATAGAATCCTTCAAATGTAGACTCAAGACTTTTCTGCTTACTCAAGCATTTCCATAATGTCCCTTTTAGTATCTTCATGCTTCTGTATTTTATGAAAATGTACTTCATTATTTTCTGTACTATATTATGCTATGTATCTGTAAAGCGCCTTGAGTCCTATTGGAGAAAGAGCGCTATATAAATAAAATTATTATTATTATTATTATTATTATTATAGAACCAATTGTAGAAAATATATCAAAATTATCAAAACAACTTCAAATCACATAGGAACTTGATAGAATGTAGTAGTTGTTAATATTACCAACATTAACGGAATACATTCCAAATAAGATCGGGGTTGGGGTGGGGAAGGGGTAAAAGGTGTTAATGAAAGAAGAAAAAAAGAAAAAGAGAAAGATTGACCTAAACAGATAAGGAAGCTTTATAAAAAAAGGTATAACGAACTACTTTACATACTTTAACCTACTGTTAGGGTCTCCTGCTCTGTGCTGCCACGTCGTCATGGCAACCGGGAGACAAGTGCTAGCGGAGTAACCTGAGCGTAGCTGATACTCCGGTTCGGGTCTTTTGCTGTGCAGTGGTTACAGGCTCTGTGCACGGCAGGGGATCCGGTGCTGGTTTTTGTGCTCACAGTCTGTGAGGTCTGAGTGGGGCGTGGACAGCACCTGCTATATAAACCCTCTTCTCAGGTTAGGCAGATGCTGCTGAATATTTGTTGGTTAGTCAGTTCCTGAAAGTTAGCTAGTACTGTGTAACTTTGTATTTGTTTGTTGCTTACTGCAAATAGGCCTTGGGATTTGGTACTACACTCTGCCAATCCAGACCTAGCAGTAAGACTGGAGTCAGTCGTTTAACCTGCTGGGGTTCTTTTGCTACTCTGTGAACCTAGCAGGTTTGCGGCTGTATTCTCAGACTTGCCTGCCAAAATCCTTTCTCACTGTGCAAGGTGTTCAGGTGTCAGTTTAGTGGCAGTAAGCTGAACCAGTGCACTGCAAGTGAGGACTAGGATTGTGGAGACTCTCCTTGTGTCTATTATTCCATCTCTGACCAAGGAGTTTACTGCCACACCCGTTGGTAACCCTTTAGGGTTTTGCTGTTGCCCTTAGCAACAGCATTTCGGGTTCTCTACGTATTAAATCACAACATCTCGCTTCTTTCCATCTGAGCATTCCTAATACTAGGGAGACACCCAGTTTCATAGCCTTTGGGCTTCTCTGTTCACTTTGTGTTTATTTTGTTACCCTATCACCTTCTGTGTATGTAATGTCATATTCCCCAGTCTGTCTGTGAGTTCATTTGTTTTGCATCCCTCTCCGTTCAGACACCAGTACATTCCTGCTGGCACTGGTGTGCATAACACCTACTTCATTCCCTTTGTTGTGGAGATGTAGTCTTTATAGGCACTCAAGGTTTTGTATTCGAGCCAAGGATAACAAATGGCTCAGATAATTTGTTTATTGAAGTTAAAATAATTTCTTCCATGGTCATATAATAATCAATTCTGGAGAACCAGGTCTTACGAGTAGGTGGATTTGAGGATCCCCACAAAATGAGAATTACGCAGCGTTACTCAGGTGACGTAAAAATTATGTCTTATAATTTGACAGCGAGACAGAGTAATAGTTCAGCAGTCAGAAGGCTGGGGTGGTGGGAACATCTTCCCAATAAGTTTTAATAAGTGGGCATTCCCACCAAATGTGAAATAATGACCCGAATGCATTCTGATATCTCCAACATTTGTCCGAGACCGTGAGATACATGGCATGTAGGAGGGAAGGGTGTTTGTACCATCTCATTAGGATTTTGTATTGACTTTCCCTTACTTGGATACAGACAGAGCTTCTGTAAGCTTTAAGAAATATGGTCTCCCAATCTTTTACTGACAATGTTATTCCCAGGTCTCTTTTCCAGACTGAAGTAAAGGGGGAGGGGAACTCAAAGAGTTTGTGTTTTGTAATAATTTATATAAAGTAGGTACCGTATGTGTAGGGTCTTTAGGGCCAACACAAAGGTTGTTAATTCAAAGGATGCTATAGGAAGTCTACTGCCAGAATTTATAAAATGTCTAATTTGCAATTATTTCCAAAAGTAATTCTGTGGAATTTCCCACTTTGTTCGGATATCACAAAACTGTTTTACACCTGCAAATGTCACCATCTGACCGACCCTGAAGAGCTCTCACCTGCCCAAATATAAAAGTAGGAAAGAGTAAGGCAGGTATAAATTTAGGATTTGCTAAAAAAGTTGTCAAGGTACCATATTCTGAAGAAATCAGACAGCGCAGCACTTTTGATATGGAGAGGATAGAAGAGATGGTAAGCTGAACGAATAGGGGGAGGTGGGGGGGATGGGCTTGGACAGGGAAGAGAGCCAGTGAAAAAATTCAGGATACTGCTGCATATTTATTCCCTCTAGACCCACCCATTGCTTAGTTTCCTGGCTCCTGGTATAGTACAGGATCCAATTTAGTATTACCGCATAATAGTAGTTTTAATATCTGGTACTTGAAATCCACCACTACGGACAGGTCATGTCTTTATGGATTGGTTAATTCTAGGTCTCCTACGAAACCATAGGAATTGCTGGATTGGAGTTGTATGGACCTGAACCAGGAGTCTGGAACATATATAGGCAGTGTCTGTCTGGGGAGTATATAGCAATTTACTAAGAGTGTTCTTCTTGATAATGTTTACTCTGCTATAGCCAGCCTTAATTGTCTGGGGGAGTGGTTGAAAATTCAAAGATACAGTATCAAGCGTGAAAAGTCACAGGGCAACTGGACATCTAAGTAAGTTATATGAGAACTTTTCCACACGAAGGAAAAGGAGCTTTTAAGACTAGCCACCATGGTAGGAGAGGCTGATAAATTAAGATCACATGATATAGACATATTAACCTTAATGTTTGAGAGTTTACCAGCGGTATCTAGTTCTTGCATCAGATAAGGGATAGAGGAGGCAGGTTGTGTAACTATCGCCACTAGATACACAATCGTCGGCGAACATTGCTAATTTACAGTATATTCCATGTCACCCACAGACAGGCCGGAGATCTGGTTGTTAGCTCTCATAGCTCTAGCCAATGCTTCAATACACAGGCCAAAAATTAATGGGGACAGAGGGCATCCCTGTCTTGTCCCATTACTTATGGAAAATGGGTTAGCTAGAGAGCCATTAACTCGGAACCAGACGGTAGGTAATTTATAAAGAGCCATGATCCTATATGAAGTGCATGTGGACCCAACCCAATATGCTCCAGCACAGACCTCATGAAACTCTGGCTTACCCTGTCGGATGCCTTTTTGGCATCAGTGGAAAGTAAAAGAGTAGGAATCTGACCTCGGGTAGCCAAGTGGATCAAGTTCAGGACTTTGGTGGTGTTATCCTTTGCTTCACGACCGGGAACCCCACTTGGTTGGTGTGAATTAAAGAGGGGAGTAAGTTGTTCAGCCTGTTTGCTATCAATTTTGCAAACAGTTTGATATCAACATTTAACGGAGATATGGGTTTTTAGTTAGAGCATACCGAGGGGTTCTATCCCTGTTTGGGATTACTGTTACGTGTGCTTCCAAGGATTGTCGACAGAAATGGGTATTAGCTGATATAGAATTAAAAGCTTGGAGAAGTTTGGGGGCCAAGGCAGGGGCATTTCTAGAGAGGAGGAGGCTCGTGTGCAGGCTCCGGCTGGACCCCTCCTCTCCAGCCAGCAGCGCTGTGTAGACTCTGGGCGCTAGTGTCCCTAGGGGACCCTAGTGCTGTCCCAGAGTCTACAGCGCATGCGCAGATCTCTGGAAAAATGGCGCCGCACCATTTTCCCAGTGATTTTGGCAGTGCTGCTGTTGTGCTGCAGGACTCCGGAAGGTAAGTATTTCAATTAATGGGTGCAGGGTGTGCAGTGTGGGCCCCCCTGGATCTCCGGGGGCCCATGTGCACCGCACACACTGCACCCATTATAAATACGCCAGTGGGCCAAGGTATCTTTAAATGTCTTATAGTAAATTGTTGAAAAGCCATCTGGACCTGGACCTTCACCTGAAGGTAAGGAGGCTAAGGCCACTTCCTGCAGAGTAAAAGGTCCCTCCAAGTCCTCTCTATCTGGAAGTGGGAGGGTGGGGTATGCGACTTCTGTTAGATAAGCTTTAGCTCGAGAAATGTAACTGCATATTTTTTTGTTGTATCTGCATTATACAGTAGTAGTGTGACATATTTGTAAAATGGAATTTGGCCTGCAAGCCTGTAGTTATATTTTATATTCTAGTTACTATACAAATAGTGTTTTGAAGGGATAAATGATTTGATACAATATTACAGAATGTAGCTATAATCTTTGGCTGCGTTATCAGATTGTTTTGCAGAGAAACTGTTATTGTGGTTGGAAATTAACTGTACACAAAAGCCAACAGAGGATGTTGATTTACAATCAGAAGAACTTTACTATGAATCTTGCAAGGTTTGTGGCCACACAGGCAGTGCAGCTACAGTATATCACAAAATGCATAAAGCATTGAGCTGTCCATAAAATGGGTGGTATTCATGTGACCGGCGGTCACCTGACCGACAGTCACATGACCTCCGCCACCATCCCGACGGGTCGGGCATGCCGACCAACAGGGACTATTTCTACTCGTGGGTATCCACGACACCCATAGAGTGGGAATATAACCCGTGGTGACCACAGGTCGCCACCGAGCCCGCAGCGTGGCGAGTGCAGCGAGCCCGCAAGGGGCTTGTGAACTCGCCCCTCCCCGCCGGGATCCCGGCGTCGGTATGCTGCCGGGATCCCTGCGTCAGTAAGCTGACCGGCGGTCTACTACACCCCATAAAACAATTACAGTCAATTCCCAATTTTAGACTTTTCAAGGTAAAATTGGGGCACAATTGAGAACAGCTTAAAATGAGAATAAGGTATAATAGGTTGGGATAGAAATGCCGGCTGTCGGGATAGGATTACGGCAACGGTATCTTGGGCATCCGATTCAGATTGGATCGCAAAACGCGATCCAACCACAAAAATGCCAAAAAGGATGTGGGAGCATGCGTAGTGCCCATCCTGCGCATGCGCCCGCATTTACTGTGGTGGGCCACAGAAAATGCGATCGCCTCTGCCTGTCAATTCATGGGGCGGGGGCCGTCAACGCTTTTTTTCCTAGGCAGAGACAGAGTGTTGCAGGGGTGTGGCTTCTAAACGGGGGAGTGACAGAAGCGTAATCGCGGCAGCTGCATGACATCACACACAGCCGCCATGATCAGAAAGATGTTTTCAGTTGCACTGACGGCTGCAAGAAGATTGACAGGAAGGGGGCGTTTCTGGGTGTCAACTGACCGTTTTCAAGGAGTGTTTGCAAAAATGCAGGCATGTCTGAAAACATGCAGGCGTGGCTGGGCGTTCGCTGGGTGGGTGTATGATGTCAAATCCGGACACGAATAGGCTGAAGTGATCGCAAGTGCTGAGTAGGTTTTGAGGTACTCTGAAACTGCACAAACTTTTTTTGCAGAGCTCGGCTGCACATGTGTTCGCACTTCTGCTAAGCTAAAATACACTCCCCAGTGGGCGGCGGCATAGTGTTTGCATGGCTGCTAAAACTAGCGAGCGATCAACTCGGAATGACCCCCTAAATCGGGCTCCTCGTGTGCTGGGATCGCGACTGTTGGGATGGTAACCACATCCCGGTATACCACTCACAATATGCTTGTCTGAATAACACCCCTGAGTGATGTATTAATAACTGACCTTTCGGGGGGCAACACTGGTGCAAAAAATAATGACAGCCATTAACCCCTATTCCAGGTACAATGCTCACAAAGGAACTAATAATTGAATTGGTCTTGGCATCTTAGTGCAGTGGCAGGACAAGAGAATATTAATACCCACACTGGTGCCAGGAAAGAACCCTCTTTTAGTGAAAACTCTTCTTCCAGGGGATAACCCCACTCTTTTGTTAACAAAAAGTTTAGTTTTGAGATCTGTGTAACTATTACCCCTCAACTAAAGTTTGGACAAGATACAATGCCTACAGCCCATATGCTAATTGTCTGAGAGGGGACTCTGGAGCTTAAGTTATAGTGACAGTAGTCAGAGATAATGAAGCAAAAATGTCTGCAGAGGTGTAGTTAGGCGCCATGGTGCCCGGAGCAAGGGTATGTTTTGGCGCCCCCCTTCCCTGTACTGCCATGTGGTGGCATGTTACATTTGAAAAGAAACAATATGTGTGCACTATATAAACAACTGGTAATAATAAATAAAGGCTTCATTGGAAAGTGTGTGGCCACAGAATAGTACTAATTCACATTACACCGCACAGTAATGTCCATTATTCAAATTACACCACACAGTAGAGCCCCCTATGCATGTTACATTATAGTTGAGCCCCCTATAAACATTACACCATACTAGAGATGCTATGGAAGTAGTTCTACTTAACTATTTACTTGTTTAATTCATATAAATTAAAAACACTATCTATGCTCCGACTGACCTGACCTCACAACCCCCCACCTCCTCAATGAAAATAGTGCATCAAATGTGACACCCCCCCCCCCCCCCCCCCCTCACTGACCTGAAACTCCCAATTAAACAATGGACCAAAATTGTAGCAGCTAGAGCAAAGAGAGCTCCAGCATGTGCCGGCTGTCAGTGTCTCCTGCTGTCGCCTATGGCCTGCCCTGTACCCTACCTAGTCTCCGTATCCGAATCAGTGTGCACCCCTTCTACTTCTCTTCCTCATGCTCTGTGGCTGCCTGTACAGTGGCCCGTGGGAAGGAGGGGTGGCGGACGGCACCTCCGGAGCCACCCTCGCTACACCCCTGAGTGACTGGGACAGTGCAATCTGTTGGGGGTGAGAGCTGGAGTTGTACAACTGAGCGTGGTGCTTTCAGCTTCTCTTATCATGATTATGGATAGTCACTGGGGGTATTAGGTGCACCTGACGTTGGAAGTGTGTCAGGTAGCAGGAAGTGACTCTTGAGTGGTGTGAGAGCACAGCATGCGTTGTCTTTGGTACTGCAGAGCCAGGAGATCAGGTGGTAGTCTCATTCAGCAATATTGTCAGCTCTGGGGTTACATTTTATGATGCTTTAATATTGTTAATGAAACCATGCACTGTGCAGCAGAGGAAAGATGTAATAAAAGTTATGTTTTATTCCACTATAGAGAGATGACATGGCACCTGTACATTTATCACCAGGAAATTATACTGCACTAACGGCCAGATGTATTAAGCCTCAAAAAGTGATAAAGTGATAAACTAGCAACCAATCAGCTCCTAACTCCCATTTTTCAAACAGGGCCTCTGACATGGCAGTTAGAAGCTGATTGGCTGGCATTTTATCACTCTCCACTTTTTCTTTTGTAAAGGCTTAGAAACATCTTGCCTAGTTGTCTTGTTATTAAAACTTGTATGTGCAGAAGCACCTATTCTGTGGTCAATTAATGGATGATACCCACGCTTGTGAATATGTGAGCAGCTCCGATAAATTAACAATAATGGAATAGGGAAGGGAGCGCTAAAATAAATGTGAAAGCGCTAATACCTGTAGAAAAAAAGGGGGGTTAATAATAATATGTTTAACAACCCTTTTAGGTGAAAATGTTTGAGTCCATATACAGTATGATCCGTATTTATTAGGGTTCCGTGTATTGCCGGTGGTCAGGACCGCATATGAGTAGTCTGCAGAGGTTATGAAACAGGTGCCTATCTATCTGTCCCTGCCGCTGCCTACCTTTCCAATGTTGTTTGCGGCGCCTCTCCATCCAGCTGGTTCCCGTTCTCTCTCGCCCGTCAGCGCAGAGGAGATGATGTGCTGTAATGAGGGATCTGGTATCTTTGGCGCTTACTAACGCGTTTCGGGCTTGTGGAGCCCTTTGTCAAGGACTGTGGTCACTAATAGCATCCTGATGATGAGATGCAGACCAGGGGGTGTATTTAAGCCTTGGAGAGAGATAACGTGGACAGAGATAAAGTACCAGCCAACCAGCTCCTGTCAATGTTCAAACACAGCCTGTAGCATGGCAGTTAAGAGCTGATTGGCTGGTACTTTATCTCTGTCCACTTTATATCTCTATAAGGCTTAGTAAATAGACCCCTAGAACCTGGGTGGCTGATCAGAGAAGTTCCTGAGGTAAGTGCTAGAGGATGACAAATACACACCCAGTTGGTGGACAGTACACACAATGTAATTTACGTTGACCAAAGCATGCTAATTGTGTTAAATATTTTGAGTCTACATACAGTATGGTGGAATTTCCATTAAAAGCCTGTACAGTAAAATAAAGTGTTTTCTCACCCAAGAAACTGTCTATCTATTAAACTCCAGGTAATTAATTTAGTTCAGGTTATTGCAACTGGTAGCATAGCAGTAAAATCACTACTGGTCACGTCTCAAGTGTGCCCTCTTCAATACTAAGAGGGTCATTTACTAAGCAGTGATAAGAGCGGAGAAGTGAGCCAGTGGAGAAGTTGCCCATGGCAACCAACCAGCACTGAAGTAACATCTATAATTTGCATACTATAAAATTATACAGAGCTTATGATTGGTTGATGGGGCAACTTCTCCAGGAGTGGGCCAATGCACCCAGCTAAACCAGCTTCCTATACAAAAAAAAGCCCCCCCAAAAGTCACACAGAGCAAGTGACCTCCTTTTAAAGATGTAACATGAAAATCTGTTGGCTATTTTATATCTTCCAATATGCTGCTAGCATGGAAGCATTTCTAACATACCAGCCCGGAAACAAATAAAGTAATTTATCTTGCCTGCGCCCTCAGAATTCTCGGAGATTACTGAATTTGTGGTAGTTCTCAGGGTTAGGAGCGGAAGGAGGAGTGGTGTCTGGTGTGGTGTGGAGGCTGGTGTCTTATTGAAATTTATACAACAGAAAACCCATGTGGATTTGCCCACATCCCCACATGTCTACAGTGCAAAGGCTGTGCAAAGAGGTTGCACTATTGTGTAAAAGTAAATATATGGTACTCATATTTGTGCATACAGGAACACATACTGTAAGGAGACACATATTTACTTCCTGTCCCATTACATTGTATAGTAATACGGAAACCAGGATCACAAACATATCACAATGGTTTTAGTAGCTCAAGCTCTCCCTCTTGTGGCCAAATATTAATTAAAAAAGGATCAATAACTATTTTGTTAACTGTGACTAGACATGGAGCAAATCTTTCTCTGATGGGCACGGCCATGCCCATCAGAGAAAGATTTGCTCTATGTCTAGTCACAGTTAACAAGGGGGGGGGGGGGGGGGGGGGTGCAGCATAACATGTGCAGAAAGAGTTAGAGTTGGGTGGGTTATATTGTTTCTGTGCAGGATAAATACTGGCTGCTTTATTTTTAGACTGCAATTGAGATTTCAGTTTGAACACACCCCACCCAAATCTACTGTAACTCTTTCTGCACATGTTATATCTGTCTTAGAGATAAGCGGGTTCGGTTCCCTAAGAACCAAACACCCCCGAACTTCACTACCCGAGCCCGGATCCAAGTCAGGCTCGGGTTTTCCCGCCTGACTCGGAAACCAGAACGAGGCAAACGTTATCATCCTGCTGTCGGATTCTCACAGGGTTTGGAATCCAAACTTTGGATTCCATATAAGGAGCTGCGCATCGCTGCCATTTTCACTCTGGCATTGGAGAGTGTTGTGAGGGGACGTGTCTCCGTCCTCAGTGTCCTTCAGTGTCCTGCATCAGTACAGTGGTAGTGTCTTGTGCTGCATCAGTCCAGTCAAGTGGTGCTGTGTAGTGCTGCATCAGTTGAGTGGTGGTGTATTGTGCTGCATCAGTCCAGTCACAGTGGTGGTGTCCTCTGCTGCCATATGTCCAGTGCTGCTGTATAAGTCCAGTCCATTGCAGTGGTGCTGTATTGTCCTGCATCAGTCCAGTGGTGGTGTCCCTGTGCTGTTGTATAAGTCCAGTGGTACTGCCGTATAAGTCCAGTGGTACTGCCGTATAAGTCCAGTGATACTGCCATATATGTCCAGTGATACTGCTGTATATGTCCAGTGATACTGCCGTATATGTTCAGTGGTACTGCCATATAATTCCAGTGATACTGCCGTATATGTCCAATGGTACTGCCATATAATTCCAGTGATACTGCCATATATATCCAGTGGTACTGCCATATAAATCCAGTGATACTGCCGTATATGGCCAGTGGTACTGCCGTATAAATTCAGTGGTGCTGGCGTATAAATCCAGTGATACTGCCATATAATTCCAGTGATACTGCTGTATAATTCCAGTGGTACTGGCGTATAAATCCAGTGATACTGCCGTAAATCCAGTCCAGTGGTACTGTCGTATAAGTCCAGTGGTACTGCTGTATAATTCCAGTGATACTGCCGTATAATTCCAGTGGTACTGGCGTGTAAGTCCAGTGATACTGCCATATAAATCCAGTCCAGTGGTACTGCCGTATAAATCCAGTGGTACTGCCGTATAATTCCAGTGATACTGCCATATAATACCAGAGATACTGCCGTATAAGTCCAGTGATACTGCCGTATAATTCCAGTGGTACTGGCATATAAATCCAGTGGTACTGCCATATAATTCCAGTGATACTGCTGTATAATTCCAGTGATACTGCCATATAAATCCAGTCCAGTGGTACTGCCGTATAAGTCCAGGGGTACTGCCATATAAGTCCAGTCCAGTGGTGCTCTCTTGTGCTGCGGTGGTGTCTTGTGCTGCCATAAGTCCAGTTGTGGTGTCCTGTGTGGTATATTATTTACTCCAAATAAAAGGGTTATATACATTACTTATATTATTATCCAAATAATTTTTGCAGGGTTTGCCCTGTGTGGTGTAGGGGTACGCTCGCCTGTGCTGCATATTATTATAATAGCTCCAAATAAAAGGGTTATTATTATCCAAATAATTTTTACAGGGGTTGCCCTGTGTGGTGTAGGGGTATGCCCGCTTGTGCTGCATATTATTATAATAGCTCCAAATAAAAGATTTATTATTATCCAAATTAATTTTACAGGCTTTGCCGTGTGTGTGTGTGTGTGTGTGTGGTTTAGGGGTACGCTATCCCGTGCCACCAATATTGTGCGTGTATTACATCTGGGCAAATTCCAGCACATCCCATGTTGTTTGTGCCGCACACTTGTGTCGCTTAGCTTAGTCATACAGCTACCTCATTGCACCTCTTTTTCTTCTTTGCATGATGTGCTGTTTGGGGACTATTTTTTTTAAGTGCCATCCTGCCTGCCACTGCAGTGCCACTCCTAGATGGGCCAGGTGTTTGTGCCGCACACGTGTCGCTTAGCTTAGTCATACAGCCACCTCAGTGCAACCTTTTGACCTAAAAACAATATTGTGAGGTGTGAGGTGTTCAGAATAGACTGGAAATGAGTGGAAATGAATGTCATTGAGGTTAATAATACAGTAGGATCAAAATTACCCCCAAATTCTGTGATTTTAGCTGTTTTTATGTTTGTTTTTTTAAAATCATCCAGATTCAAAACCAAAACCAAAACACGAAAGGGTGATTTTGGCAAAACCAATCCAGATCCAAAACACTAGCATGGAACTAGAACCAAAACCAAAACACAAAATATGAAAAGTGCCCGCCACACATCTCTAATCTGTCCCACCTGCACAGCACATGGTTTTGCCCATTAGAGAAAAAAATTGCTGCTGCGATCAGTCTGAATTAGGCCCCAAGTTAGGTAGAAGAGAGATGGTTCCTTGCAACTTTATACTGCAACATACAGTAGGAGAACAACTGCAAGTCTTCAGCGATTTGTCACTAGATTTAAAGCAGCAATACTTTAAAAGACAAAACCACGCTGGTTTTGCCATTGAAACTGTTGCCGTTTTAAATCTAGCCCCCATGTGTCTGAAATCTCTCTAAGTGTAGGGCCACACACAGCGGCCAAACGGGACCCGCTTGGCCGGAGGAGAGTGCACCTATGCAGGCGCCCACACATGTGCGGCAGTCAACCCGCCGCTGGATCCAACCGCAGCATGCTGCGGTTGGGCCAGATGGTATGATGACGGGATTTCAGTGTGAACACATACATTTCAATGTATGTGTTCACACAGTGCGGCTGTGCTGCACTGTGTTCTATGAAATCCCGTGTGTCACTGACCGGATCCTGTTCTGCGGCATCCCGTGTGAACACAAAACCCCCCTCCCGGCCAAGCTTGGCCACTATGTGTGGCCCTAGCCTAATGCATCAACTCACAGGTTATTACATTTACCCCATGGTTATATAAGGTACACTTTAACCACCTAACTGAAATGTAATCTATTTGCAATTCACTTAATTTTACTAGTGTGTGAATCTCTTAAGGGATTATACAATACATTCTCTAGATAGGGAATGCTCATGCATTCATTTTGCTAATATCCCTTTGAACAAGCCCATTTACAATATATATATATATATATATATATATATATAGAGAGAGAGAGAGAGAGAGAGAGAGAGAGAGAGTCAGTCAGTGGGTTACAGGCACTCCCAATAGAATCATACGTATATGTCTAGGTTCCCCATAAGTTATGTAGATAGCGGTAAGAGGGGTGCTGCGGCAGTCACAGGAGTAAATCTGATTCATTCTATCTATCTATCTATCTATCTATCTATCTATCTATCTATCTATCTATCTATCTATACTGGTCAGCATACATTTTGTCCATGAGATGGTGCTGTGCGCTAAATATTCAGTGTAGTCAGTAATGCCGTCCTGTTAGTACTTCTGTCACTGTGTGCCTTCACCACATTCAGGTCCTGTAAACTACATACAGTATTCACTTTTCCTACAGTGTTAATGAAGCACTTAGTGGTGATATAAATATATGCAATTTCCATAATACATATTGTTTATACAATGTTAGCATAACAGTTATATTAACTGTAGAGTGGAACCTATTTACATAATATACTTTACAGTCAGAAAGCCTTTATACTGTAATCATTATACTGTGCATGCATGTTATTTAGTATTTATCTTTAAGAAGATTATAGAAGCTGGTACATGTGTACCGAGGGGAGAAGGGAGGGGTTGGGGGGGGGGGGGGGGGAGTGAAGGGGGACATATGCTCCCCAGCCCAATATAGGTTTAAAAAAACAGTAGTTGAAAAGAATAAATTTGGAGAGTAAGGGGAAGCACAGGGTATGATGAGCAATAAACTGTCCTGGTAGATAGTAAGTAGTAATCTCTTTACAATTTGGGTCAGCTACGCATTTCGCTGGACATCTGTCCATTTTTTTTGGCTGGTCGATTCTAGTAAGTAACTTACATTATGGGCCTAATTCAGCATGGATCGCTCTTCTGAGAAATTGCAGCAGTCTGCGAGTAGAAAGGTGCTGCCCCGACAGGAAGAAAAAACGCCCCGTGCAAGTTTGCAAATGCATCGCAGTTCGCAATCCATTTGCAGATGCATAAACAGTTTCTGGAACATCAAAGATTTTTGGCCGTCTGAGCAAATGTAAGTAAGTGTGAGGCTGCCACTAATCTGCGACTGAGGTGGCCTGGAAGTGGTCTGCGCTGATGTCAGAGACCCTCCTTAAAAACGCCTGGGCACGCCTGCATTTTTCCTGACACACCCAGAAAATGGCAGGTTTCCGTATATATTTAAAGCCTAAGATTAAAATTTCAATGATAGCAGCAGGGGTAAAAAAATCTTATGAAGCCATCCTTACTTTTCGCAGACAGGCAGCTTTGACTCAGGGTTCCACATGCCTCCCGGGATCCAGCCATCCTCTGTCTTCTCTGCTGTGCAGTCTGCACGCCCAGCCAGTGACTGAGCCGGAGGCTGCTGTTTCACACACTACTGGGCAGCTGAGCCGTCGCTCAGCTGTCCTGCAGTGCTGTGCGGCGCCGGCTCGATCTGTTCGTTTGCATGTGCAGCGGGGAGCCGGTCTGCAGCACCGCAGATCGGATCGGTAAGAGAGATCTGATCTGTGGTGGGTGGCAGGGGGCCCTTTTTGAAAGGGAGGCCAGTGGTACTAACCCCCCCCTTAATCCGGCTCTGCCATAAGTCGCACCACTGAAACTTGCCGCAGCCCTATGCATGTGCAGATTATCTGTCTGACTATGGCCTCCTACAGTATGTACACAGCCACTGTCGGCAAAACACAACATGCGTTTGAGCAGCCACTGCTCTGTATCTCGCCATTACCGCCCAGGAACGCCCCATACATTTCCAATACAATGCTGCTACCATGCGTCTAAATCTCAAAATCGGGATGTATGCACAGACGAAAAACATTGCTTCAGCCGCATCAGACATCGCCGCTACGTCCAACCCAGAATCAGGCTTTATGAGTCCCTAGGTAGTGGAGATGGAAGGAGTGCAAGACTACACAGAAAGGAGGGTTAGAGAGAGCAGAAGGCCAAGAACAGAGCCTTGTGGAACTCTGACAGATAGAGGAAGAAGGGAGAGTTAATAATAAGCTGATGTAATATAGCCCATGCACCCCACCCACATTACATTAAGAGCCCTCCCTCACTCACCTTTTTTCCATTTGGATCATTGCACTGTAGGAGGCTGACTTCTGTCTAATTCCTTTGCTGCCAGTGGGGTAGAGAGAGGTGCAGAATCAGGGAGGAGGGACAGAAGGAAGCAGGTTGTCTGACGTTCCCAGCAGGAAACAAGGCGGCTGGCACCGATAAGCACACCAATCCTGGAGCTGTCCCCAGTAAAGCTGACCCTCTAGATAAACTTGGATCCTCACCACCACTCTCTCTGCAATAAAAAAAGAAATGAAAAAGAAGCTCGGGTACAGCATCCCAGTAAGGTTTATGTCCAATCCACCCCTTATTGTAAAAGTAACAAAGCTTAATAAATATATATGCTTAAATACCTTTAAGGGGGCGTGGCCTTGTTAAAATGGGCGTGGTCTCATTAACATGGGCGTGGCCTCATCTGGAAAGACTACTTTACACCCCAGTTTTTGACCCTGCATCAACAGATCACGGCCACCACAGGAAAAAAAAAATCTACCATATTAAGCCCCACACAGTAATGCCCCCTGCACCATATTATGCCACACACTGCAATGCCCTTGATACATTAAATCCCCATTTTACACATTACGGCAGGCAAAAGTCCCCATTTTACACATTACGCCAGGTAAGAGTTCCCGTTTTACACATTACGGCAGGCAAGAGTCCCCATTTTACACATTACGGCAGGCAAGTGTCCCCATTTTACACATTACGGCAGGCAAGAGTTCCCATTTTACACATTACGGCAGGCAAGAGTCCCCATTTTACACATTAAGGCAAGCAAGTGTCCCCATTTTACACATTACGGCAGGCAAGAGTTCCCATTTTACACATTACGGCAGGCAAGAGTCCCCATTTTACACATTAAGGCAAGCAAGTGTCCCCATTTCACACATTACGGCAGGCAAGAGTCCCCATTTTACACATTACGGCAGTCAGAGTCCCCTTCTACAAAGAAAGAGAGTGAGAGAGAGAGAGAGAGAGAGAGAGAGAAAGTTATACTTACGTTTGCAGCGGTCCTCCCACTTCCCGCTCTTCGGCCCGCGCCAGCCCACCTCTCCCTCCTCCTAGCTTGCTGGCAGGCTTCCCGGGCGGCTCCTCCTCCTCCCCGTCATCAGTACTCTGCACGGGGGGCGGAGTTTCGTGACATCACGACGCAAACATGTCATTTCACGAAACTCCGCCCCCCGAGCGAAGTAGCAATGACGGGGAGGAGGGGGAGCAGCAAACTGAGTGACCTAGAGCCGCGGCGGGTGCCCCGTGCGAATGCACGCCTCGCCCGCCACAAGAAACGGCTCTGTCCTGATCCTCAGGGCCCAGCACAGGTGTACCCTTTGACCCCCCCCTGTCGCCGGGCCTGATTATTTATACAGCACCACCATATTCCCAGGTATCAAAAGCAAATTCCTAGGTTTTTTTGATCTTCACCACTGAACTATACTAAGTGGGTCACATATAATATGTAGATAAATTAGGTATGTCTAATAAGGTAACCAAAAAATATGGGTGGTCATTCCGAGTTGTTCGCTCGGTAATTTTCTTCGCATCGCAGCGATTTTCCGCTAATTGCGCATGCGCAATGTTCGCACTGCGACTGCGCCAAGTAAATTTGCTATGAAGATTGGTATTTTACTCACGGCATTACAAGGTTTTTTCTTCGTTCTGGAGATCGGAGTGTGATTGACAGGAAGTGGGTGTTTCTGGGCGGAAACTGGCCGTTTTATGGGAGTGATTGAAAAAACGCTACCGTTTCTGGGAAAAACGCGGGAGTGGCTGGAGAAACGGAGGAGTGTCTGGGTGAACGCTGGGTGTGTTTGTGACGTCACACCAGGAACGACAAGCACTGAACTGATCGCACTGGAAGAGTAAGTCTCGAGCTACTCAGAAACTGCACAGAGAAGTCTTTTCGCAATATTGCAAATCTTTCATTCGCAATTTTGATAAGCTAAGATTAACTCCCAGTAGGCGGTGGCTTAGCGTGTGCAAAGCTGCTAAAAGCAGCTTGCGAGCGAACAACTCGGAATGACCACCATGATACATAAAAAGAGGGGATGTGTTTGGCATCCTAGTGGTTTGGATGCTGGCGATCATGTAACCGAGGCTGGATCCTGACAACGCTACAGAACATCGACTGCCGACATACCGAAGGTGAGTATCTGAGAACGGGTTAAGCCCCAGTAGGGGGGTTAGTCACTAGGGGTGGTTAGGGTTAGGCACGAGGAGGGTGATTAGCCATAGCTGCCTCCCCCAAGGGTTAGCCATTGCCACCACCCCCAAAGGGTTAGGGTTAGGGTAGAGGGGTAGAATACTTACCCAGTCCAGTGTTCGGATGGTCAGTGTCGGGATGCCGCTGTTGGTCATTTGACCGCCGGCATCCCGACTGCCAGGATATTCATACCCAACCCTAAAAAAGAAATATATATATTTTTCTTTATAGTTTCAGAACTCAGGACTAGATTCTTTTGTTTGTTGTCTTCTTTTCTATTTATTATTGGGGGCTTTTAGGACATTTTTCTCAATTAGCCTGCGAGATACCTTTACCCAGGGGTGGGGAACCTGCGGCCCTCCAGCTGTTGTTGAACTACAAATCCCAGCATGCCCTGCAACATTTTAGCATGGCCAAATAGCAAAACTGTAGCAGGGCATGCTGGTATGTGTAGTTCAACAACAGCTGGAGGGCCAAAGGTTCCCCACCCCTGCCTTAACCCAAACCGCTTAACCAACCCTAATACCCTAACCCCTAAACTAACCTAATCCCCTAACCCAAACCGCTAAACCAACCCATATACTGTATCCCTAATACCCAAATCCCTAACCCAAAGCCTTAACTTAACCCTAATACTATAAACTACCCCTAAAGGGCAGACTAGATGTATGTATATGTATCTATAGTCTATGCAATAAGTTGAGGTGGTAAAAAAGGTGCACAGTGTAAAACTAAAACAGCCTGCTGGAAAAAAAAACCCATCAGAATCTTTATCACTTTGAAAATACATTTCTTAATGTGAAAAATTGATTGCGATAATAAAACAGAAAATTGCGTTTCAGAGCGCAATACTGCATGCGGAATAGCCACACCTCATCTGCACTGCAGGAATCAATGGACAAACCACGCTAGCTTCTCCGTTATTCATTTGCTGAGTGCCAGGGATGCCCGTAACCCGCCGCGGAGGAGACGTGCTCTGAGGCCTGCACAGAGTGCCAGACTGCGACCTGGAGTTTGGCGCCGCCACACCCCCGATCCCGAGGCTCCTTGCTTACCTGCTCTGGGAGAAATCAAATGCTACCATACACACACTTATATAACGATATCAAGGTAAAATACCTTAATCTAGTAATTGAACATTTAGGGCATGAGCGGGGAAATAGTACAGTAAAAATAATTTGTAGTCCTGTTAGGACAATGCTGTGCAGGTTATTTCTGCAGGTATAGTATAGTTGCTGTAGAAATTAACAATGTTCTAAGAGAGAGGAAAACACAGTGAACCCTGGTGGTCTAGTGTCTGTTACCACTGCCACAGGGTATGCGGTCAATACTTAACAAAAGATAAACACAAGTTAAACCCTGGTGGTCTAGTGTCAGTTACCACAACACAGTAAAACCCTGGTGGTCTAGTGTCAGTTACCGCAGCCACAAGGTATGCGGCCAATGCTTGACAAAAGATAAACTCGGATTAAACCCTGGTGGTCTAGTGTCAGTTGCCGCAGCACAGTTAAACCCTGGTGGTCTAGTGTCAGTTACCGCAGCCGCAAGGTATGCGGCCAATGCTGTCCTGATCTCCTCTTCCGAAGGAGGGGGTGGTGAAAAAGGTTAAAAGGTAATGGAAAGGGTAGGAAGGAAAAAAGAAAGAAAGAATGAACAGAAAGGGGGAAAAATGGAAGAGGGGAGGGAGAGAAAGAAAGAAAGGGGTGGGGAGGGGGGGGGGGTTATTTAGAAAAAAAGGGGGGAGGTTTGGAATGTGATGGGGGGTTTATTAATTGAAAGGGGAGAGGACAGAAAAAGGAGTAGCAGAGAAAAAGTGAAGTGGAAGAAGGAAAGGAGGTGAAGGGGGGTGAAGGAGGAGGTGAGCTGGAATAATGATTACCATGGGGGGGCAGAGAAGGAAAAGAATTAATAAATCTTATAATTAAGTGGGTAGAAAAATGCTGTGGTTGATGTATTCATTTAAGCCTTTAGGCATAAGAGTGTCCAGTTTGAAGATCCATTCGGATTCCTTTTTCTGGAGTGCCATGCTGTAGTCTCCTCCTCTCAATCCCATTTTTATGTGTTCCAGGCCTGAAAAATTTAAATCTTCTATTCGGCTGTCGTGAAAACGTAAAAAATGTCTGGCAACTGTAGTGAGCTTCTTGAACTGAGCTGAGTCTGATTTGGCATTCCTCACTGTACTGATGTGTTCAAGTGCCCTAACTTTGAGCATACGAGATGTCATGCCCACATACCTTAAATTACAGGTGCATGAGATACAATAGATCACATTCTCTGTCCTACAGTTGAAGAAATCTTTCACTGTGTTCTGTTGATTGAATCTGTCCGTGACTGTCATTAGGTTGGTGACGTGTGGGCACAGTTTACAGTTACCACAGGGGTAACTGCCTTTGAGAGGTCTCGTGTGGGCACAGTTTACAGTTACCACAGGGGTAACTGCCTTTGAGAGGTCTTGGCTGGGAAGGGTGTGAAAAGTAACTTCTTACTAGTTTGTCTTTTAGGTTTGGTGCCCTCCTCCAGCTCATATTGATATTCTGGCCAATATGGTCCGAGATGTCCTCATCCATTTTCAGGATGTGCCAATGGGTTTGCAGGATTTTTCTGGCATCTTTCCAATTCTTACAGAAATCACCAATGAAGCATAGGGTATTTTTATCCTCCTTGGTTTTTGCAGTCGGGAAGATCAAAGAGTCCCTTTCCACTTTCTGTACTTCAGATTTGGCTCTTTTAATAAGTCTATTACTACTATATCCTCGCTCTTTCAATCTTGCTGCCAATTCAATACTTTTTGTTTGAAAAATGGAGTCTTCTGTGCAATTCCTTTTTAGTCTGAGGAATTCTCCCTTAGGAATGTTTTTGATGGTTGGTGGAAAATGGCTGCTAGTTGAATGAAGCAAGCTGTTGGTTGAGGTCTCTTTTCTGAAGATTTCAGTGGCTATTGTGTTGGTCTCATCTCGATATATCCTAAGATCAAGGAATGGGATACTGGATTTGCTGCTGGTGTATGTGAATTTCATATTGATCTGATTGGCATTGAGGGAAAGGATATACTGGTCCAATTTGTCTTGGGTACCATCCCAGATCATAAAGATATCGTCAATGTAACGTATTCAAATCAGAATATGATCGGTGTATTCCTCTTGATCGTCACTGAATATCATTTCCCGTTCCCACCAGCCTAAGAAGAGTTTGCATATGTGGGGGCACATGCCGCCCCCATAGCTGTGCCTCTGGTCTGTATATAGAAGCGATTATTAAAAAGGAAGTAGTTGTGATTTAACACAAATTGGAGTAGTTCCAACAGGAACTCCTGAAAATCACCAATGTCACTCATAGACAGAAAATATTTCACTGCTTTGATGCCCAAATCATGTTTGATGGATGTATACAGAGATTCAATGTCTAATCCAACCATTATGTGGGAGTCTTCCAGTCGTATACCTTGGATTTTCTTCAGGACATCAGTTGTGTCTTTGACATATGAAGGAAGGCTGAGGACATGTTGTCGCAAATGGATGTCAAGGAAGCAGCTGGCTTTTTCCAAAAGACCCCCGTTGCCCAATATAATGGGTCATCCAGGTGGATTGTCCACATTTTTGTGGACTTTTGGTAGCAGATAGAGTGTCGGAGTTCTTGGATGCGGGGTATTCAGATAGTCCCATTCTATTTTAGTGATAGTACCTTGCTGGAAGTATTTATCGATGATCCGAGAATATAGAGTTGAAAAGTTCTGTGTTGGATCAAATAGAGTCATCTTGTAGCAGGAGGTATCTTTTAGCTGTTTGTTGGCCTCTTTGAGGTATGATGTGGTAGGCCATATCACAATATTTCCTACTTTATCCGACATTTTTATCTGTACATCGTCCCATTTTTGTATCTCCTTTAAGGCTGCTTTCTGTTTTCTGAATACGTTACCAATGGTTTTAAAAGATTTCTGACGCCGGTAAAGTGTGTCAAGATCACGTGACACCAGATCTAGAAATACCTTTATCTCAGGACATTGGTTATCTTGAGGATAAAAGGTTGACTTGTTTTTGCAAATGGGGCGGGTGGAAGTGGATGGTTGTTCGTCCGATAGTTCCTCTAGAATGGCTAGAGCATCTTGTTCCTGCTGTGACAAGTCACATGTATCACTATTCGGTGGGAGTATGACTTTATCTTTTTTGGAAAAATGTTTCTTAAGTAAAAGTTTTCGGCCAAATAGTCGGAGATTTATTTCCCACTTGAAACGGTCGAAATGATTAGTAGGTGAAAACGAGAGACCTTTCTCAAGGACACTGGTTTGATCTTGTGTAAGAACATGTGTAGATAAATTAATTATTCTTAGCTTGGTGAGGCCCTCATTGGTTACTTCCGTTTCCTGGAGGGGTATCGTTTTTGCTGGGGTGACCGCCATCTTTGTCTTGGTGTTCTTCCTTCCGCCCCGCCTGGTTTTTGTTTTGCAGGGTATCCACGGGCCTTGCCCCTGCTTACCTCTAAAAAAGAGGCAGATGAAGAAGTAGAGTGGTGACTGGAATCCCTCCTGCGATTGAAAGGATCTCTTGAATCTGATTTGGAATCAGGGTGATCTTCAGCATCTGATGGTTCAACTTCAGAGGATGATGGTGTATATTCCCGTCTGGTCGCTTCCCTTCTGCGAGTTTGTTGGGTCCATTTAAAGATATGTCCAGAAGTAAAATCTCGCTTATCCCTTGCGAACTTTGATTTCTTCCTTTCAATGATTTTGTCCTCATATACAGATGTGTCCACATACATTTTTGCTATATCCCGCCATGTATGGCACAGTTCTGCATGCCATAGACTCAGAGATTTAGCAATGCCTTGTGATTTTTCTTAATTTGTTTCTTTAATATGTTACTTTATACATATTCTATTATGGCAAACAAAAATGTTAAAATTCATCCACTCGCTACTCGTGAAAAACAGCTTAGCCGTGTTTTGCATGCTGTGCAAAATTTGTAAAAAAAAGCAAAGATGTAAGTGGACACATCTGTAGCTCCAGATCTCTTTTCATTTTGCCAAAGAAATCCTGAAAGGTATAATTACCTTCCCATTGTTCCAATTTTTGGCCCAAATTATCAATTTCTTTAGTACATTCTTCCATGATTAGGTGATTGTTTTTTATTAGAATACCCATCAAGTCTTGAGAGCATTTTAGGAGACATAGTTCCCAATCTTTGCGTACATTTTCTGTGGAGAGTACGAATGAAGGAAAAAGTTTGGGTCGTAGACCTCTTGGAGATATTTTTTGTCTGCAGTAATGTTCCAAGCTGGTTAAATCCCAGTCAACTCTAATGCGTCTTTGAAGAGTTCTCTTCAAATGAAAAAGGTCATCTTCCCAGTTGGTCTCTGTAATGGGATCGTGGATCTTGATAGGAAAGATGGTATCTAGATCTTCTATTGATCTTTTATTCTTCAGTTCAGTTTTTAGACTGAAAGTACTCATATTTGTACTGGTCGTTGGAGCTGAGAGACAAGGGTCTGAGATTCTTTAAACAAGAACTTAAAAGGGAAAGGTCCAAAATAAATCAATAATGGAACAAAGAGTTCTAATTGTGGCTTAAACTTTTGCCAGGGTGACTGTGCTGGGTCCGAGAGCTGAGGAAAAGACCTCAGTACCAAGAATTATGCAGGAATGTATTTAGTGTGGAACCGCACTATTCTGACAATCTAAACGAGGTATAGAAATGACATCAGAGATGAAATACCAATATACATGCAGTTAACAAGTAAATCTTCAACTGCTAATGATTGGCGGTGCTCCCAGGAATTTTGTAGATTAGACTACAATTGGAGAGGAGAGAAAAGACAAAAAACCCTTGTTTGGGAGCACTCATTTGAAATTATGGATATGATATATATAAAAAGAAAATGATGAAATAAAATAAAACTTAACCTTTAATTGTTTCTTGAATAAAAGAACAAGTGGAAAATAAATTTGAGACTCGTGTCTGGTGTTTTGACTAATAAAACTTGTTTAACCGTTTTAGCAAATGAGGTACAAGATAATTGAAAAAGGTGAAAATATCAGAAAAAATATTTGTGGATGCCATATGGTTCTATTGAAATCAAGTTATCCAGAAGAATCACTGTACATGCCTTGGAATGTAGGTTCGACTGGTAGTGTAATGCAGTAACAATGTTAGTCTAAAGATTTAGGTATCAAAGAAGATAGAGGAAAGATCAACTGGATGTGTTGAAGGTTTTCCTCTAGAAAAAAGGCCCACTGCACCTGGTATTCTCAGGAGGTTTCCCTTCCTAATACTGACCAGGCCATGCCTGCTTAGCTTCCGAGATCGGACAAGAAATTTTTCAGGCCTGGAACACATAAAAATGGGATTGAGAGGAGGAGACTACAGCATGGCACTCCAGAAAAAGGAATCCGAATGGATCTTCAAACTGGACACTCTTATGCCTAAAGGCTCAAATGAATACATCAACTACAGCATTTTTCTACCCACTTAATTATAAGATTTATTAATTCTTTTCCTTCTCTGCCCCCCCATGGTAATCATTATTCCAGCTCACCTCCTCCTTCACCCCCCTTCACCTCCTTTCCTTCTTCCACTTCACTTTTTCTCTGCTACTCCTTTTTCTATCCTCTCCCCTTTCAATTAATAAACCCCCCATCACATTCCAAACCCCCCCTTTTTTTCTAAATACCCCCCCCCCTTTTCTTTCTCTCCCTTCCCTCTTCCATTTTCCCCCCCTTTCTGTTCATTCTTTCTTTCTTTTTTCCTTCTTGCCCTTTCCATTACCTTTTAACCTTTTTCACCACCCCCTCCTTTTTCCTCCCTCCCAAAACCCTTTCCCTTCCCTTCCAGCCCCTCCCCTGACATCTGTTCACTCATGTCATTCACTATAATATCATTTTTCACACCTCCCGTTCACACACCGCACCATTATAAACAATTCAAATCCTATCGCCCACGGCACCACATTCATTCACATCTCTTATTTATCCCTTTATTAATTAACATAATTTTTTTGTCCACACACTCATATCAACAATGCATTTATTCCATCATTTACCCTTCCTATACATCACTTCTTTTACATTTCATTCCTTTCCTCCACTTTCATTCCTCACACTCACTTTATAACCCTCTTCCTTCCCTCATTCTCACCAACCTTTAATCAACATTCACATCCTTTTCCTCACCATTCTGCTGCACACTACTCCAACCTTTCCCCCCTTTCCTCCCTTCCTTTTCTTTCCTTTCTGTAACCTTTTCATTTATTTATACATTATTCTTCCATCATTAATACGTTTTTTCACCCTTTTTCTATTTTTATCCGTTCCCTTTTCATTCCTGTTTCCCTTTTCCTTTCCCTCTTTCAATATGGTTCCTATAATCAATCCAACTGTGATCTGATAGGTTTAGCTATCAGTCCATCAAACCAAGCGGCAACGTGATAGGTCATCTTAATACTCAAATACTGGTTACAGGAGAGCAGCAGAGAGAGGCTCTCGTGACCAAGCCTAATCAGGTGAAACGTACGTCGAGAGAACGTCCACAGTGACGTAATCGCGGCAACGCCCAGTCCGGAAGCGGGCGGCTGCGCTCACCACTGTAGCGGGACTTCGGAAGAGGAGACCAGGACAGCATTGGCCGCATACCTTGCAGCTGCGGTAACTGACACTAGACCACCAGGGTTTAACTGTGCTGCGGCAACTGACACTAGACCACCAGGGTTTAATCCGAGTTTATCTTTTGTCAAGCATTGGCCGCATACCTTGTGGCTGCGGTAACTGACACTAGACCACCAGGGTTTTACTGTGTTGTGGTAACTGACACTAGACCACCAGGGTTTAACTTGTGTTTATCTTTTGTTAAGTATTGACCGCATACCCTGTGGCAGTGGTAACAGACACTAGACCACCAGGGTTTCACTGTGTTTTCCTCTCTCTTAGAACATTGTTAATTTCTACAGCAACTATACTATACCTGCAGAAATAACCTGTACAGCATTGTCATAACAGGACTACAAATTATTTTTACTGTACTATTTCCCCGCTCATGCCCTAAATGTTCAATTACTAAATTAAGGTATTTAACCTTGATATCGTTATATAAGTGTGTGTATGGTAGCATTTGATTTCAATGTTATTTCTATTTTTCTTTATTTCTATTTTTTTTGTCTTCTCTAAAAGGATACTATAAGACTTTATGTATTATATGCGAGCCAGCCTTGAGCTCCAAACTAACATACGATTATTCATCAATCTGGCTTCCTTTCAGGGAACGAGCAATTAAGAGTTTCAATTGTCATTTAATTATCTATGAGCCAGCCTTGAGCTCTTAATTTATCTATCAATTGGTGTCTTTTTATCTAAGGAGTAGATTTGTATATGCAGTACACAATCTTTCCATTTTTCTCCTGTGAGCATATTATCTGTAATATTCTACATTCATTGCTAACATATTTATTATAGTGTCTCACTAAAAAGATTTAAATCTTTTCACATTTCTTCAGACACCCTTAATTATTCTGACACACCCTTATCTGGAAATACCATTTCAGACTATTATAGCCTTGATTGAATGCGAAGTACAGAAAGTAGAGAGTGTGTGTCTCTCCATTTCATTCATATTTCCTTTACATCGGCCCACGGCCATACTACCCTGAATACGCGCGATCCTGTCCGATCTCGGAAGCTAAGCAGGCATGGCCTGGTCAGTACTAGGAAGGAGAACCTCCTGAGAATACCAGGTGCAGTGGGCCTTTTAAGGAAAAGCATTATCATACATTTTTCATACTCCTGCTTCTGGAAAAACCTTCTCGGACTATTCATGGTTCTGATTTATGTACAGTACAGATAATAGGAGTGGATTTCCCCTCCCCCCCTTTTTCTCTCTTCTACCTTAATTAACGGCCCACGGCCATACTACCCTGAATACGCCCGATCTTGTCCGATCTCGGAAGCTAAGCAGGCATGGCCTGGTCAGTATTAGGAAGAGAAACCTCCTGAGAATACCAGGTGCAGTGGGCCTTTTTTCTAAAGGAAAACCTTCAACACATCCAGTTGATCTTTCCTCTATCTTCTTTGATACCTAAATCTTTAGACTAACATTGTTACTACATTACGCTACCAGTCAAACCTACATTCCAAGGCATGTACAGTGATTCTTCTGGGGTGGTATTCATGTGACCGGCGGTCTGCTGACCGATAGTCACATGACCTCCTCCATCGTCCCGAAGGCTCGCTATCCCGATGGTCGGCATGCCGACCAACAGGGACTATTTCCACTTGTGGGTGTCCACGACACCCATAGAGTGGGAATAGAACCCGTGGCGACCGCAGGTCACCACCGAGCCCGCAGCATGGCGAGCGCAGCGAGCCCGCAAGGGGCTTGCTGCACTCGCCCCTCCTCGCCGGGATCCCGGCGTCGGTAAGCTGACCGGCGGTCAGGAGACCGCCGGTCAGCTATACTACACCCATTCTTCTGGATAACTTGATTTCAATAGAACCATATGGCATCCACAAATATTTTTTCTGATATTTTCACCTTTTTCAATTATCTTGTACCTCATTTGCTAAAAAGGTTAAACAAGTTTTATTAGTCAAAACACCAGACATGAGTCTCAAATTTATTTTCCACTTGTTCTTTTATTCAAGAAACAATTAAAGGTTAAGTTTTATTTTATTTCATCATTTTCTTTTTATATATATCATATCCATTATTACAAATGAGTGCTCCCAAACAAGGGTTTTTGTCTTTTCTCTCCTCTCCAATTGTAGTCTAATCTACAAAATTCCTGGGAGCACCGCCAATCATTAGCAGTTTAAGATTTACTTGTTAACTGCATGTATATTGGTATTTCATCTCTGATGTCATTTCTATACCTCGTTTAGATTGTCAGACTAGTGCGGTTCCACACTAAATACATTCCTGCCTGCTAAAAGTAGCCTGTGAAATACCTAGCACTCTCACTGAAATTGACTGAAAGGAGCCAGAAGCAAAAACATGCAAAGCACACAGCAGCTTGTGCAGGCCTGTTATTATTATTATTACATTTTATTTATAAGGCGCCACATGTGTTTCGCAGCGCCGTACAAAGGACAGTACAGGGGACAAAACATTGCATTACAGTAAATAAATAACAGAAGTAGAGTACAGGTAACAGAGCACCACACATTCTCAAGACATAGTACAGCTAAGATGTAAGTATTGGGGGAGTGATCATCGTACTACTAGAGGCTGGTGGTCATAGATGAAGATGAGCCTTTACTAGCAGGATAAAAATGGTCGTTGGGTAGGGGAGAGCTGTGAGTGAAATGTGTTGAGACTAGGGCTTAGATAACAAGAGGAAAGAGGGCCCTGCTCTGAAGAGCTAACAATCTATTGGGGAGGGGCGACAGACAGATGACAAGAGGTGCAGGCAAGCGGGAGGTAGCCTGATGGCAGTATGCAAGCAAAGCTGAGATGTTCACGGCATGAGGCAGGGGGTGGAGGCGCGGCTTCAGCTCAGGGTTATGCATTAGAAGGGTACGCTTTGATGAATAGGTGGGTTTTTAGAGCCCGTTTGAAGCTTTGCAAGGTTGGGGAGAGTCCAATGGAGCGGGGGAGTGCATTCCACTGAAGGGGTGCAGCACGTGCAAAATCCTGAACTCGTGCATGGGAAGCAGTGACCAGGGCGGTGGAGAGGCGACGGTCATTAGTCGACCGTAGTATGAAGGGAAAGGAGGTTGGAGATGTAGGGAGCAGTGGAATTAGAGATGGCCTTGTATGTGAGGGTGAGGAGTTTGAAGAGGATTCTGTAGGGGAATGGGAGCCAGTGTAGATTTTGTTGAAGGGGAGTGGCAGATGTGGTGCGGCGGGAGAGGAAGATAAGCCTAGCTGCGGAGTTCAGGACAGATTGGAGGGGAGCAAGATGGGAGCAAGCGAGGCCAGTGAGGAGGACATTGCAGTAATCAAGTCGAGAGATGACCAGTGAGTGGATGATGAGTTTAGTTGCACTCTGGGAGAGATATGGCCTGATACGAGCAATGTTGCGTAGCTGGAAACGACAGGATTGTGCCAGAGCTTGTATGTGGGGTGCAAAGGAGAGGGAGGAGTCAAGAGTGACGCCCAGGCAGCGGAGTTGGGGAACGGGGGAGATGGTGGTGTTGTCAACAATGATGGAGATATTGGTTGGGGGTGTTGCTCTGGATGGGGGGAAGATGATGAGTTCCGTTTTGTCCATGTTGAGCTTTAGAGAGCGTTCAGACATCCAGGAGGAGATTGCAGAGAGGCAGCTGGAAACCTGAGAGAGGACAGAGGGGGACAGATCAGGAGATGAGAGGTAGAGTTGTGTGTCATCAGCATAGAGGTGGTATTGAAGGCCAAATGAGTTAATGAGCGCACCCAGGGAAGAGGTATACAGGGAGAACAGAAGTGGTCCAAGGACAGAACCCTGAGGGACACCAACAGGAAGGATGGAAGGGTGTGAGGTGGTGCTTGAGGCAGACACAGAGAAGGAGCGGTTAGTGAGGTAAGAAGAAAACCAGTCAAGGACAGTGCTAGAGAGGCCAGCGTTTTGGAGTGTGCCGAGGAGGAGAGGATGATCTACGGTGTCAAAGGCAGCAGAGAGGTCCAGAAGGATGAGCAGAGAGAAGTGGCCCCTAGATTTGGCCGAAAGCAGGTCATTGGTGACTTTCACCAGGGCAGTCTCAGTTGAGTGGAGTGGGCGAAAGCCAGATTGTAGTGGATCGAGGATGGAGTTGTCAGAGAGGTAGCTTGTGAGACGGCTGTAGACTAGTCGTTCAAGTAATTTGGAGGCGAAAGGGAGAAGAGAGATGGGGCGGTAGTTAGTGGGTGATGAGGGGTCGAGGTTGGGTTTTTTGAGAATAGGTGAGACCAGAGCATGTTTGAATGGTGAGGGGAAGATGCCGGTGGAGAGGGACAGGTTAAAGAGGTGAGCAAGGTGGGAGCAGGCAGTGGGGGAGAGGGAGCGGAGAAGACGGGAGGGGAGGGGGTCCAGGGGGCAGGTGGTAGGGGGGGAGGATAAGATGAGGGAGTGGACTTCCTTTTCTGAAGTCGGATGGAAGGAGGACAGGGTGGGATAGATGGAGGGGAGGGATAGAGGGGGCAGGGGGGTAGCAGAGGGGTGACGGCGGGAGATGTCGTGTCGGATATCCTCAATTTTGGAGATGAAGAAGGAGGCAAAGTCAGTGGCAGTGAGGGAGGATGGGAGGGGAGGAGGAGGGGGACGAAGGAGAGTGTTGAAAGTCTCAAAGAGACGGCGTGGACAGGAGGACTGAGAAGAGATGAGTGCTTGGAAAAAGGATTGCTTGGCGAGGGAAAGAGCAGAGCTGTAGGAGGAGAGAATAAACTTGAAATGGAGGAAGTCCGGTAGAGAGTGAGATTTCCTCCAGGAGCGTTCAGCGGAGCGTGAGCATTTTTGTAAGAAACGTGTTAGTTTGGTGTGCCAGGGTTGGGGTTTGGAGCGGCGGAGTGGGACAGAGGAGAGGGGGGCCACAGAGTCGAGAGCAGTGGTTAGGGAAGAGTTATAGAAGGTGGCTGCCTGGTTGGGACAAGTCATAGTGGAAAGAGGAGAGAGGAAAGTCTCGAGGGAGGACATGAAAGTGGGATTGAGAGACCCAAGATTGCGTCTGGTGGTGGTGGGTCTGGGCGTGGAGGGGAGGAGGGAGGATGAGAGGGTGAAAGAAAGCAGATGGTGGTCAGAGAGAGGGAAGGGAGAGTTTGAGAAATCAGAGAGATCACATCGGTGGGTGAAGACAAGGTCGAGGGAGTGGCCGAGATTGTGAGTAGCGGTGGAGGTCCATTGAGAAAGTCCAAAGGAGGTGGAAAGGGCGAGAAGATTAGTGGAAGCGGCATTAGTGATGTCAATAGGGATGTTAAAGTCTCCGAGGATGACAGAGGGGAGGTCAGAGGAGAGAAAGTGGGGAAGCCAGGCAGCAAAGTTGTCAAGGAAAGGTGAACAGTGGCCAGGGGGGCGGTAGATCACTGCCACAAGGAGGTGAATGGGGTAGAAGAGGCGGATAGTGTGGACCTCAAAGGTGGAGAAGGTGAGGGAGGGCTCAGGTGGGATGACACGAAAGGTGCAGTTAGGGGAGAGAAGGATGCCCACGCCTCCACCCTGGCGACCATCAGGTCTGACCGTGTGGGTGAAGGAGAGGCCTCCGTAGGAGAGGGCAGCAGGGGAGGTGGTGTCAGAGGAGGAGAGTTATGTGCAGTGTCTGGCTTAAGCTGAGTCTTGATGAGGTCATACTGCATCGTTATGTTGGAACGTGAGAGGTTGAACATCTGTATGACCTTACCAGCAGACAATGCATTGAGGTTTAACTTACAATTAAAGAACCTACGCCTACTTAGGTTGTGGGGTACTTCAATAGCTGCTGATGTTGCTCTGATTGATGCTCCTGGGTCCTCTCAGTCATGAGGTGATTTGCATACCGCAGGTAAGTGGACAGCATAGCACAGCATTGTACAGCCATTATTCCTACACCCACATGTTTCTGGGTACTTTTAAAGGAATCACAATAAATTTCCAACCAATAGAATGTTGTTTATAAGCTTAAATTGCCTGTCTGTTATTACTCTATTAATTTGGGGATTTGAAGTTTGATTTTGTATTCGATTTGGGTTCTATTTTCAATCTGAATTTTAATAAATCCGAGGAACCTATATTCATCTATGGGAAACCATTCATGTTTTGCCAATATTCTGTTTTGAGTGGGATTCGGTTTTATATTCAATTTCACATTTAATTTTGCCTTTAGTAAATCTCCAAACACAAAATCTAATGAAAATGGAATAAAAATGGAATGTGAAATCACTCAAAAATCAAAATAAAACTTTGATAAATTTACCCCTAGATGTTTAAAACTATTAAACTCTTTTATTGTGTCCAAATAATATGCTTCATTTTACGTAAGAGTTATGTACTTAGCGAGATATAATTAAATTTTTATTTTATTTCTTTGACTCCTTTCTACTGCTAGCTTTGGCCCTTTCTGTGTTGTTTTATACAAGCTGAGACTTCCATTTAATATATAAAAATTGCATCAACTTGTTATTCACACGTGACTATAAGTGCAGCTACTTCAGACCTTCTCTAATATCCCACATTTTGCTTTCATGGATTTTTAAAAGTCATTTAACTATACTGGCACAAATATAAATCATTTACAGCCTAGCGCCATCTGCTTCCTCACTCCCATCCACCGCTCTCAGCAGCTGCTACTTCTAACACTGGTCCTCTCTTCCTCACATATGTTCATTACGCTGTTCCTATCATATTAAGGAGTCCTGGTAACCTTAACATTACCAGCAGACACAGTGCCTGACCTGCTCAAACTCGCTCTTTGTTTATCTCCATAGATGACCTACAGCTACAGAAATGTGATGTCCTGGGTATACAGTCATCCAGCCTCTTGTTACTTGGTGCACTGCCAGGTGAATAGAAATATATGTAAGAGGTACTGCCACATAATACAGTTCATAATAAAACAGTGCAGTTGTTTAGCACCTTAAAACATTTCCTTTGGCCATTAATCTAATGGCGGGTACACACTGGATCCGGATCAATATCAGGACGATTTGCTGTTCCGTACAACAAATCGTCTATATTGCCTAGTGTGTACGGGTGATTTGCGCACCCCTGTGGTCGCATGTGTTGTCCTCTCGTTGGCCGTGCTGCACAACCAACCAGGCGTCATTCATTAAATCGTGTAGTGTGTACCGGCAATCAGGCTCAAGGGAAATTGTCCCTTAAATCTTTCCGATTGCTGGTCGCTCTAGTGTGTACCCGGCTTAAGAACTTTGGATGCAGCTGCTGTGCAAAAATATGCTAATGCTGCAGTAGGCATCTTATGTTAATAGACTCCTCCTGCATGCTTGCATGGTCTGATGCTGTATATGAAAACACGGCATCAGATCACTCTATGTGACCATCAAACATCTGAGTAACCCTCTGCTTACTCAGTTTGGCCAGGGAATTCAGGCTGCAGATGCCAGTATCTCTTCATCGGAAGATGCTGACCCTGGCCTCAGCAATACCAGAAAACAGAAGTGACACACCTCCGTTTTGTAAAAATTCTTTCTGTCGCCACCCCTTTCCCACCATGAAAAAGCCACAGCCTGTCAATCAGAGTGCGGCTAGTGAGGCATTGCATCTTACGAGTGCTGCGCATGCCCAGTACAGAAATCATTGGAGATGTGTACATCTCTGGGTCAGGCTTATTATCCTAACTTCATCCCTCTCACGGGGACTGATGCCAAGTTAAACCTTGGCAGTTTCCTACCTTGCTTGGGTCCCTCCTCCTTGGCCGGTGCTATCTTACCAGTGATGTTTGGGAAGATGGCGCATATGCACTAAAGCATGCGAGGTGGACTTGCCCTGTGCTGAGCGTCCCCCTGCATGCCAGTGTAAAGGGATGTAGTTGTGAAATTTTTCACATACAGTAACTTCACCCTATGCTGAATTAGTCCCTATGCTAGCGTTAGATAAATGTCAATAAATAAATATATAGATGTTACAGCCAAGAATTATAAAACCTCTTGGTGTCACTGGGCCTTTCAAACAACAGTGGAAATCTGAAACAATTTGTAATACCAAAAGCTATATTATACATTTATTATTTTTTTTCCATGTGGTGACCAATTTGTTTTATTGTTTTCTGTTGGGGCCAATGTGTGTGTTTTTTTCCTGTGGGGGCCAATGTGTTTTATTTTTTTCACGTGCAATGTTTTTCATCTGTGCTTGCGTCTGAGTTGCACTGTGCACCGTGATGGTGTTTGTATAGAGTCAGACACACACACACACACACACACACACACACACACACACACACACACACACACACACACACACACACACCAAGAAGTGTAATAGCAATGTGTTGGGCATTCCTGTGTGATCACAGGGGGTTGGCTGATCAGACACAGATATAAAGTAGTATGGGTGTGTTGCTGAAAGTGGTTGCATATAGTGACGTTGATTTGCTAAAATTGGAAACCATACCCAAAGGGTTGAAGTGCACCTAGCATAGAGCTGGTGAAAGTCACAATGTTGCGACCAATGTTGGCGTCTAAAGATGCACAGAGCATAATTGCAGCATCAGTAGCCACTGAGGGGTAAATTACTAAAGTCTCTAAAACAGAGAATTGGTGATGTTGCCCATAGCAACCAATCAGATGCTGTCTATCATTTCTCTATTGCCTTTTAGAAAATGATAGACAGCATCTGATTGGTTGCTATGGGCAACATCACCAATTCTCTGTTTTAGAAGCTTTAGTAAATTTACCCCTGAAAGTGGGCATTTCAGTCCTTGCATATTTGGATGCACAGATGTACATCAGGGAAGGTTATTGTAGCTTCATTAGAATAAAATCACAGACGCACCAGCAGCAAAAGATGCATGGAAGGCAGCAACTGCGTCCAACTCAGAATCAGACCCTGTGAGGAGGAATACACCCCCACAACAGACACCGCCCCCATTAGGGCTGCTTCCATAAATTTCCCGGGCTGGTTATCCATCCCAATCCATCTCTGCCTATCCCTAAGCTAACCCCCGCTATCAGTCTTCTGACTAACAGTATACTGACTGCCAGGATTTTGAGTGCATCCCATATGAACTGAGGGTGTTGATGGCTTGCACTCTGTGATGATGACAGTCTCCAGGACTAGATAGCTGCTTCTGATTGGCCAGTTGTTATAAAATGCAAAATCTGACTTAGATATGTGAGACTGTAAAGCTAACTTTGGAGCTGTAGACAAACTGTGAACTGGAAATTATAGTAAACTGACCAGTATAGGACATTGGTTATCAGGAAATCCAAGGCACAGAAACATGAGATCAAGATGACTGTACAGACTGTGAGCTGGAACACATACAGTACCTCCCAATTTTCACTGATGACAAGTCGGGACAAAATAAAGGACAGAGGGGCAGAGGTATTAACCTGAAGAAGGCATAAAGAAGTGATAAACCAGTGATAAATGCAAGGTGATAAACGCACCAGCCAATCAGTTCCAATATGTAAATTAACAGTTAGGAGCGGATTGGCTGGTGTGTTGATCACCTTGCATTTATCACTAGTTTATCACTTCCTTATGCCTTCTCCATGTTAATACATCTGCTCCTCAGTCCTAACAGGCTGTAGACAACCAACCCACTGTTTTATGCAAAAAGAACTAGAGATGAGCGGGTTCGGTTCCCTGAGAACTGAACCCCCCTGAACTTCACTACCCGAGCCCGGATCCTAGTCCGGCTCGGGTTTTCCCGCCTGACTCGGAAACCAGAACGAGACAAAACGTCATCATCCCGCTGTCGGATTCTCGCGGGGTTTGGATTCCATATGAGGAGCCGCGCGTCGCCGCCATTTTCACTCTGGCATTGGAGAGTGTAGAGAGAGGACGTGTCTCCGTCCTCAGTTTCTGTGTGGGAAGGAAAGTGGGGTAGCGATTCCAGTGCTGTCTTGTGCTGCACAGTCCAGTGTAGTGTCTTATGCTGCATCAGTCCAGTGGTAGTGTCTTGTGCTGCATCACTCCAGTCACAGTGGTGGTGTGCGCTGCTGCCATATGTCCAGTGCTGCTGTATAAGTCTAGTCCATTGCAGTGGTGCTATGTTGCCCTGCAACCGTCCAGTGGTGGTGTCCCTGTGCTGCTGTATAAGTCCAGTGGTACTGCCATATATGTCCAGTGATACTGCCGTATATGTCTAGTGATACTGCCGTATATGTCCAGTGGTATTGCCATATAAATTCCAGTGATACTGCCGTATAATTCCAGTGGTACTGGCGTATAAATCCAGTCCAGTGGTACTGCCGTATAAATCCAGTGGTACTCCCGTATAATTCCAGTGATACTACTGTATAAGGCCAGTGATACTGTCATATAATTCCAGTGGTACTGGCGTATAAGTCCAGTGGTACTGCCGTATAATTCCAGTGATACTGACGTATATGTCTAGTGGTACTGCCGTATAAATCCAGTGGTACTGGTGTATAAATCCAATCCAGTGATACTGCCGTATATGTCCAGTGGTACTGCCGTATAAATCCAGTAATATTGCTGTATATGTCCAGTGGTACTGCCATATAAATCCAGTGATACAGCCGTATATGTCCAGTGGTACTGCCGTATAAATCCAGTGGTACTGGCGTTTAAATCCAGTCCAGTGATACTGCCATATATATGTCCAGTGATACTGCCATATAAATCCAGTCCAGTGATACTGCTGTATAAGTCCAGTGGTACTGCCATATAATTCCAGTGATACTGCCGTATATGTCCAGTGATACTGCTGTATATGTCCAGTGATACTGCCGTATATGTCCAGTGGTACTGGCATATAAATCCAGTGGTACTGGCGTATAAATCCAGTCCAGTGGTACTGCCGTATTAGTCCAGTCCAGTAGTGCTTCCATATAAGTTCAGTGGTGCTGTCCTGTGTTATATATTATTTACTCCAAATAAAGGGGTTATTAATATTTAATTCAAATATTTTTTACAGGGTTTGCCCTGTGTGGTGTAGAGGCACGCTCTCCTTTGCTGCAGTTTGTTATATAACCCCATAAAAACAATGGAGAACAAAATTTGGAGGATAAAATAGGGAAAGATCAAGAACCACTTCCTCCTCCTGCTGCTGCCACTGCTGTTGTTGCTGCTGGGAGTCGATCGTCATCCCAGAGGGGAAGTCAGAAGATCACTTGTACTACTTCAACTAAACAAATGACTGTCCAACAGTCCTTTGCGAGGAAGATGAAATATGACAGCAGTCATCCTGTTGCAAAGCGGATAACTGAGGCCTTGACAGCTATGTTGGTGTTAGACGTGCGTCCGGTATCCACCATTAGTGCAGTGGGACTGCAGTGCCAACCCTAGATGCGCCAGGTGTTTGTGCCGCACACTTGTGTCACTTAGCTTAGTCATACAGCTACCTCGTTGCACCTCTTTTACTTCTTTGCATCATGTGCTGTTTGGGGCCTAGTTTTGTTTAAGTGCCATCCTGTCTGCCACTGCAGTGCCACTCCTAGATGGGCCAGATGTTTGTGCCGCACACTTGTGTCGCTTAGCTTAGTCATACAGCTACCTCGTTGCACCTCTTTTACTTCTTTGCATCATGTGCTGTTTGGGGCCTAGTTTTGTTTAAGTGCCATCCTGTCTGCCACTGCAGTGCCACTCCTAGATGGGCCAGATGTTTGTGCCGCACACTTGTGTCGCTTAGCTTAGTCATACAGCTACCTCATTGCACCTCTTTTACTTCTTTGCATCATGTGCTGTTTGGGGACTAGTTTTTTTTAGTGCCATCCATTCTGCCACTGCAGTGCCACTACTAGATGGGCCAGGTGTTTGTGCCGCACACTTGTGTCACTTAGCTTAGTCATACAGCTACCTCATTGCACCTCTTTTACTTCTTTGCATCATGTGCTGTTTGGGGACTAGTTTTTTTTAGTGCCATCCATTCTGCCACTGCAGTGCCACTACTAGATGGGCCAGATGTTTGTGCCGCACACTTGTGTCGCTTAGCTTAGCCATCCAGCTACCTCATTGCACCTCTTTTTCTTCTTTGCATCATGTGCTGTTTGGGGCCTATTTTTTAAATCTCCCATACTGTCTGCCATTGCAGTGCCACACCTAGATTGGCCAGGTGTTTGTGCCGCACATTTGTGTCGCTTAGCTTAGTCATCCAGTGACTTCGGTGCAACCTTTTGGCCTAAAAACAATATTGTGAGGTGTTCAGAATAGACTGTAAATGAGTGGAAATAAATGTGTCAGATCTGTGGTTTTGTCTGTCTCCAGAGGGGGCACTAGTGGGACAGTGGTGGTGCGATGGAGAAACCTGGGAGGCTGTAAATGATTCCTGCGCATGTGCACAATGTTGTTTATTAAATGCTCACGGATTAGAACAGATGATTTTGAAATGATGGGTACAGGAATGCTGACAGCAATAATACAAACAGTCACTGATATTCAGCTGGTCTGGGAACCAGTGCAAAAAAACATGCAATGAATCAGTCTGGAAACTGAATTAGCAATCTGATGGTGATCACTCCCACAGTTGGATTAACACCCAGCAATAATTCTCCACACAGTCAATAGTAATGCAAGTCCATAACCAAGCAAGGTTTAAGTAGGAGACGGCATGAAATGCATATGGAGAGATGGTATTTGAGTGCCAGATATTAAAGCACAATGCAAGTCAATCATACACAGGTGAAAACAATGGATAGCACCTGGAGAGAAGTCTCTACTGCAAATGGTGGAAGCTGACTGTAGCAGAAGCTGGAGCTGATGTAATTCTGGGACCTTTAGTTCTACAGGAATGCTGGAACTGGGTGATCACTTGGAGATGACTGGAAACAGAAGATTGCTGGAAACAGGAGTTTGAAGACTGGAAACTGGAAACAGGAGTTGAAGACTGGAAACTGGAAACAGGAATTGAGGACTGGAAACTGGAAACAGGAATGAAGACCAGGAGACGCTATGCAGCAATGCAACGCGTTGTCCAAGGTGATGAGACTGAGCCAGTACTCTGGACTTATACCCTCTGGTCAGCAGTCATTGGATACTTGGATCATGTGAGCAATCACAGCACAGGATTGGGTGCTCTCCGGTCAGCTGACTGCAAGTGTCATGGCGGCGTCCATGCTGAACAGATGGCCAGTACACAGGAGGACACCCGCAGAATGGACTTCAGGGGTGCAACACAATAGTGGGTACTACGCACCGCAGACAGGATGCTCATACGGCCGCAGACTGGGGCCGTGACCTCCGGAGGCCTGCACACCAGTGCGCCGGTAAGTAAGACATCACTGAATGCTGGTTCCTGACAGTATGTTATTGAGGTTAATAATACCGTAGGATCAAAATTACCCCCAAATTATGTGATTTTAGCTGTTTTTATGTTTTTTTCAAAAATCATCCAGATCCAAAACCAAAACACGAAAGGGTGGTTGTGGCAAAACCAATCCAGATCCAAAACACGAGCATGGAACCAGAACCAAAACCAAAACACGAAAAGTGCCCACCGCACATGTCTAAAAAGAACTCACCCAGTCTTATTCATGATACAAATAAAAGGAGCCCAAACCACCTGCAGTAATGTGGCTGATTTAGAAATGGTTCTACAAATGTGTCCTCATACACCTTTCCTTGGTTAACATACCACCCATTGGGATCCTGGCTGTTTCAATACCAATGCAGGGATCCCAATGGGGGTACTATACCGCCGCCGGAATACCGGCAATGTTGGTGATTCCCCCTAAAAGGAGAAAAGAACCTGTGGCGAGCTATGCTCGCCACCGAGCCCGCAAGGAGCTTCATTGCGCTCGCCCCCCTGCCAGCATTCTAGCTCCAGACGCCGATGTCGGTATACTGACATTTGGCATCCCAGCCGGCGGGATCACATACCGATCCCCTTTCCCTTTTGCTTCATTTGGCATGAAATGCCTAGCATGGCTACTGTTCTCCACCTCCAAGTTGCAAAGGATGGATTTCCAAATTTTTTTGCCACTAAAGAATTCATATAAAGTAGAAGATGAAAGTAGCTTATCTTAATAAAGTCACAAGGCACAACTATGACACAGATTCCATTGCATGGCAAATTTGGCCATACGTGGACACATTTGAAAGTGATTTTGGACCCACTACAGTGCACGTGTTTGGCAGGTTTAGAACATTTTTATGGGTGTGGTTCATCAAATCGACAGTGTCTAGGTCGACAATGTTTAGGTCGACCACTATAGGTCGACAGTCACTAGGTCGACATGGATGGAAGGTCGACAGAGTTTCTATGTCGACATGTGCTAGGTCGACAGGTCTAAAGGTCGACATGAGGATTTTTTTTTTTGGTGTCGTTTTCTTCGTAGAGTGACCAGGATCCCAAATTAGTGCACCGCGTCCCCTCGCGTGGCTCGCTTCGCTCGCCATGCTTTGGGCATGGTGCCTTCGCTCCGCTACTGCTTCGCTTGGCACACTTTGCCGTTCAAATCGCAGTCCACGTGGATCGTTAAGTATGAAAAAATTCAAAAAAATATTATAAAAAAAAAAAAAAAAAAAACTCATGTCGACCTTTAGGCCTGTCGACCTAGCACATGTCGACCTAGAAACCCTGTCGACCTTTCATCCATGTCGACCTAGTGACTGTCAACCTATAGTGGTCGACCTAAACATTGTCGACCTAGACACTGTCGATCTTCAGACCGGATCCCCATTTTTATAAGGGCTTTTTGGGTGACATACAGTAGTTGCATATGATGCCTTCTATCAGTAGGAAAATTATAGGAAGTGATTTTCAAATGTAATCGTTTTTCTTTAGTTTCATTTCAGTCTATTTGATAGAAGAGTCTATCATAAAGGGGGCCATCCGACAGGATTTTAGACAGAAAAAACAATGGGTATCACCATCAGAAGGCAATAGACACTCAAAAACAATTCTTCAAAATGTATAACTTTTTTTAACCCACCGCTGATGTTCAGCGATTTGGTTTATTAGTCAAACACGCTTCTTAGTAAATTTGAGCCCCATGAGTTCAGCTAAAGTCAAGCTTGAATACTGGTGAAACAGAGATCGCAAGCAATGTGTGCCCAGACTAGAGTCACTATTATTAACACATGAACTATTGTCCATAATGTGGAACGTGATTGTTTTGTATGACAGAAGACCGGTCATCTGACAGCTGTCTGCTGATTTAAACAATATGACGTAAACCAAACAAAGCAATTAAACAGAGACACTAAAATTCTATTTTTTTAAAAGGATGAGTATATGCAGTATTAGGTATAGGTTTTAGGTATGCCAACCCCAGTGTTAGTGCATTAACAAAGCATGGCATGTGGTCATTGGCGTTTCTATAATGGGTGCAGTGTGTGCGGTGCACACGGGTCCCTGAGTCCCGGGGGGGCCCATACCGCACACACTGCACCCATTTCTCCTATACTTACCTTTCCGGAGTCCATCGCTGATCGTGTGTGGGCCCCCTCCTCTCTCATATCCGTCGCGTCGCTGCTAGCGCACTGACCACTAGAGAATCTGGCACAGTGCCAGAGTCTACAGCGCATGTGCAGGACTCCAGAAAAATGGCGCGGTGCCCATTTTTCGTAGTCCTGCGCATGCGCTGTAGACTCTGGCACTGTGCCAGATTCTAGAGCGCTGAGAGCGCTAGCAGCTGCGTGACGGCTACGGGAGAGGAGGGGGCCCACACACGGAGTCTGCACACGGGTCCCCTCATCTCTAGAAATACCCCTGCATGTGGTATTGACCTCAGAGCCACCAGTCATATCATTAACAATAAAAGTTTGATCTCTCATATTGGTTAAAATAAGATGGAAAAAAGTTATCATACTGTAACTAATGGATGGTAATGGACCTAAGAAGTTACAGATGAGGATACATCTTATTTACCTTATACTCTCATGAAGATACCACTAACATAGGCATTTTTATAAATATTATTTTACTAAAATAATGTGACAACAGGTGTTTTTACATCCTATTTACATTATTTTAGCATCACACAAATGTACTAGTAGATAATTGGAGTAAAATTTGCTAAATTCTCCTCCAAACCCCTAAAAAAAAAATTTTTCTTCAGTAATCCGATTACATTTTCAATACTTGTATTGGGAGATGTGATCTGCTCAAATTTACTAAATTAAAATTGTAAAAAAAATACATTTGGGAGCCTTGTGATAATAATGCCACCTTCAGATGGCGTTATGCAGGCTTTCCTCAAGTTCTTCTACCCCTGCTCTGCTCTGACAGGTAGGGCTGAGAGTCTGTGCCTGTTATGAGCCATGTTTGTCTAAATAGACCCTAGGCTGCTCACTGAAGAAAAGCAATAGTTGGAATAAAAAGCGTGCTCTTTCTCTCTGTGACTCCATGCCAGAGATACTGGAGCCTATGTTGAGTTGAATGCAAGTCGGCTATAATCACTCCAGCATAAATTGCACAGAACTAAAAGCATATATGTATCCTTCCAGATTGCCCCTATTCATACTCTTGGTTTCATAGCCACCACCAATATCAATGCACTCTTGCACTAGTACAGTGGTTCTCAAACTCAGTCCTCAGGACCCCACACGGTTCACGCTTTCCAGGTCACCCGGCAGCTGCACTGTGTATCACCAACTGTCACATTTTAAAAATCTACAGGTGACCTGCAAAACATGAACCGTGTGGGGTCCCGAGGACCGAGTTTGAGAACCTGTGCACTAGTACTATCCTTTATTCGATCTGTTTAAAAACAAGTGTAGTTACAAGTACGCACAACTCTGCATAGCTTTCAATTTCATCAACATGCCTACACTGAACATATGTAAGTATGGCTCAGATGTCCCCCTTCCATCATATTTGTAGAAATGTGCCTGAGATGAGTACGACTCTTCATCAACATTGTTACGTAGGCTAGTGGACTTGCATCAGCTCCACTATGTGCAGATAATGGGACTATGGGGGTCATTCTGACCCATTCGCTCACTGCTGTTTTTTGCAGCTGAGCGAACGGGTCTCTAGTGCGCATGCGCCGGCGCATGCCAGACGACCGAAGGCCATTGCAGGGCTGGGATCGCCTCTGCCTGATTGACAGGCAGAGGCGGTCGGTGGGCGGAAGGGGGCGGAACAGCAGCGTTTGGCCGCCGTTTCATAGGCGCGGTCCAAACAATGCAGGCGTGGCTGGATCGAACGGGGGCGAGCCGCAGCGGCTGCGTGACGTCACACGCAGTCGCTGCATGTCGGGGAGCGAGGAGTAGCTCCCGGCCAGCACGCTAAAGCTGCACTTGTCGGGAGCTACTCTTGAAGTGCAAAGGCATCGCTGCTATGCGATGCCTTTGCACTTTTTCAGGGGTGGGGTGGGGGGGCGGCACTGACATGCGGGGCGGGCTAGCCATGTGCAGGGCATCCCCCCGCATGTCAGGGAAGATAATTGTAGCTGTGCTAAATTTAGCACAGCTACGATCTACTCGGAATGACCCCCTTAGGGGTCATTCAGATTTGATCGCAGCAGCAAATTTGTTAGCAGTTGGGCAAAACCATGTGCACTGCAGGGGGGGCAGATATAACATGTGCAGAGAGAGTTAGATTTGGGTGGGGTGTGTTGAAACTGAAATCTAAATTGCAGTGTAAAAATAAAGCAGCCAGTATTTACCCTGCACAGAAATAAAATAACCCATCCAAATCTAACGCTGTCTGCACATGTTATATCTGCCCCACCTGCAGTGCACATGGTTTTGCCCAAGTGCCAACAAATTTACTGCTGCGATCAACTCTGAATTACCCCCTTAATACACAAGAGGTAAAACACAGGCCACCTTGAGGAATAACAGAACTTTTTTCTAGACCATCACAGTATCATACACAAGTGCCGTAACTAGACATTTTAGCGCTGTGTGCAAGGGCCTCCAAATTGCCTCTTTTTCCTGCCAGTATACGTACGGACTGGGATGCTGTCACTCATATAACCCTCCACCATTCTTTCAATGGTGACAGAATCATATGCAGTGACAGTAGACGACATGTCAGTAATCGTTGGCAGGTCCTTCAGTCCGGACCAGATGTCAGTTTTCGCTCCTGACTGCCCTGCATCACTGCCAGCGGGTAGTTTTGGAAATCTGATCCTTTTCCTGGCAGCTCCAGTGGCGGGAGAAAATGAAGGAGGAGCTGTTGGCGGGTCACGTTCTGCTTGACTTGACAAGTGTCTCACCAGCAGGTCTTTCAACATGTGTCTGCCAGAAAGAGAGATACAACGTAGGCTTTAAACCTAGGATCGAGCACGGTGGCCAAAATGTAGTGCTCTGATTTCAACAGATTGACCACCCGTGAATCCTGGTTAAGCGAATGAAGTCCCACATGCCAGCGGAATCGCTCCGTTTTAGCTCTTCCTTCAATCTCTCCAGCTACTTCTGCAAAAGCCTGATGAGGGGATTGACCTGACTCAGGCTGGCAGTGTCAGAACTGACCTCACGTGTGGCAAGTTCAAGGGGTTGCAGAACCTTGCACAACGTTGAAATCATTCTCCACTGTGCTTGAGTCAGGTGCATTCCCCCCCCTTTGCCTATATTGTAGGCAGATGTATAGGCTTGAATGGCCTTTTGCTGCTCCTCCATCCTCTGAAGCATATAGAGGGCTGAATTCCACCTCGTTACCACCTCTTGCTTCAGATGATGGCAGGGCAGGTTCAGTAGTGTTTGCTGGTGCTCCAGTCTTCGGCACGCGGTGGCTGAATGCCGAAAGTGGCCCGCAATTCTTTGGGCCAACGACAGCATCTCTTGCACGCCCCTGTCGTTTTTAAAAAAATTCTGCACCACCAAATTCAATGTATGTGCAAAACATGGGACGTGCTGGAATTTGCCCACATGTAATGCACACACAATATTGGTGGCGTTGTCCGATGTCACAAATCCCCAGGAGAGTCCAATTGGGGTAAGCCAATCTGCGATGATGTTCCTCAGTTTACGTAAGAGGTTGTCAGCTGTGTGCCTCTTATGGAAAGCGGTGTTATGAACCACAGGTAGTGGTTCATTTCTATTTTATGTTTATTTAGTTGTCTTGCATGCCAGGATTTCCCATTGCTCTGTTTTAGATTACTCTTGTCTGCTGCCGCTGGTGAGTCTGTGCAATTGCAGCTTGTTCCCATGTGTTCAGCCTCATCTGGCTGCTAATTGCATCTTGTCAGCTTGGAGTCCTGCAATAGGCCAGCTGCACTGGATTATTAATTAGGCCTCTCTGTTATATGCTGGCTGATTGCAGTTCGCAGATGCTGGTGATATTTCTGGGTTTTCAGTCTGCTTGGTTCCTGCTAGTTCCTGAGCTTCCTTAATGTTGAATCTGTTTGCTGAAAGTGTTTCCAGTCCTGCTGTATCCGGTCGTTCCTGTTCTCAGTTGTCCTGTACTCGGAAGTCGTCATCTGTTCCTGGAGTCCTGACTGAGCACCTTTGAACATCCAGTGGTGTTCGTGAGTCACGGCGTAGCCGTGTGTTGCGGCTTGGGCCGCTTAATTATTTATCTTTTATTATTTGTGTTCCGGAGCTTTTGCGGAGGATTCCGCTCCCACAGATCCACTCTGGTATCCAGCGGTGCTGGGTAGGAGTACGGACTAGTGGATTTTGGTTGTCCTTTTCCCTGGCGGGTTACCGCACATACCTCAGGTTTAGTCAGTTAGCTTGTAGCCCCTGGCCTGGTTGTTTAGTCAGAGGGCCCCTTGTTATCACCCTATCTCGGATTTCCCTTTGTCTCCCATTAAGACCTGAGGGGGCATCGGAGTTGGGCAGACATAATCCGCCCTTCAAACGCGGCTGCCATGGGCTCAAGCAACCATAGTCTCGCAGGGGATTTCTGACCACACGGGCGAGACAACGGAGTTAGGGCGCCAGGGGCTATTCCCTTTCCATTCCCCTTTCCCAGCATTACGTCCTGGTGCTCTGGACTCGCTTCATAACATCTCCCTTGTTCTGAGCACCAGGAACCTAACATTATCACCAGCCATACCACAAAAAAGAAATAAAACGTTTTTTTCTTTTTTGGCCCAGTCCAGTGTCTAGTCTAGAATCCAGTCCGGTGTTTAGAATCCAGTCCGGTGTTTAGAATCCAGTCCGGTGTTTAGAATCCAGTCCGGTGTTTAAAAAAAAAAAAAAAAAAAAGTCTTGTTTTGTTTAGCAAAATTTAGTCTTGCCTTGCCTTGTCTTGCCTTGCCTTGCCTTGTCTTGCCTTGCCTTGTCTTGCCTTGCCTTGTCTTGCCTTGCCTTGTCTTGTCTTGTCTCGTCTAGTTTTAAATCCTCCTATGTCTACTATGCAAGCCCTGCAGGCATCTCTCGCAGCTCTGAACTCTGTATTCAGTGCTTTGAGACCAGAGCGACTAGAAGTTTTGCAGCAATCCCTAATGCAACTGCAAAACCTTCTGACTAAAATCTTGCTCATTTTGCCAGAAGTCGTTGAGAGTACATCTATCTCTAAAGAGACTCTTGCTCACAGTATGGTGACAAGAGAATCCTCTGGTCTAATTGAAGAGAAAAGGTTTAAAAGTTTTCTGCGGCCCAGGCTCTCAGAAGAGGAGCGTCTGCGTCGCAGAAACTTAAACTTATGCCTATATTGTGGGGGTTTAGGCCATTATCTGCAGACCTGTGAGTTGCGCAAGCCAAAGTGTGGTGACGAGTCTTGCCCTCTGGCCAAGTTGAGTCATGATACAAGACCTACTCCTGTCTCTACTGTGGCAGAGGCACTTGTCACACAACCCACACAAAAAAGCTCTCTGTCCTATAATTGGGGTCCTTGGGCAAGGGAGCCCCATTATAGATTCAGTAATCAAAAGAGAATGTTTCTCTCCTCTCTTGAGGTTCCTGTGGAAGCGGAGTTGCAAGTCCCTGGAGTGATGCCTGATGCCCAGGTTCCTGGAGTGGTGCCCGATGCCCAGGTTCCTGGAGTGGTGCCCGATGCCCAGGTTCCTGGAGTGGTGCCCGATGCCCAGGGTCCTGGAGTGGTGCCCGATGCCCAGGGTCCTGGAGTGGTGCCCGTAGCCCAGGGTCCTGGAGTGGTGCCCGTAGCCCAGGGTCCTGGAGTGGTGCCCGTAGCCCAGGGTCCTGGAGTGGTGCCCGTAGCCCAGGGTCCTGGAGCGGTGCCCGTAGCCCAGGGTCCTGGAGCGGTGCCCGTAGCCCAGGGTCCTGGAGCGGTACCCGATGCCCAGAGTGCTGGAGCGGTACCCGATGCCCAGAGTGCTGGAGCGGTACCCGATGCCCAGAGTGCTGGAGCGGTACCCGATGCCCAGAGTGCTGGAGCGGTACCCGATGCCCAGAGTGCTGGAGCGGTACCCGATGCCCAGAGTGCTGGAGCGGTACCCGATGCCCAGAGTGCTGGAGCGGTACCTGATGCCCTAGCTTATAGAGGGACATCAAATATTATAGTTCAGGTGTCCATATCGGAAGGGGTCTCAGAAGCTGTTACCCCAGGTAGGGACTTGAAAAGCGCAACCCTAGAAAGGGTCTCTAAAACCATAGTTCTTGAGGGGAACTCGAGAAGCAAAACCCCAGAAGGGATCTTTGAAGTAATATCCCCAAGTGGGGTCTCGAGAGACGCAGCCCCAAAGAATGGTCTAGAAGTCGCTTCCCCAGGAAAGAACTTAAGAAGCATAGCATTAGTGGAGGATCTGAACGTTATTGCTTCAGCAAAAGTCCCGGAAGTCATAGTCCCGGGAGAACTTTCGATAATTATCGACTCAGAGAGGGAGGCCGATGGCCCGATCCCAGTCAGGGAGGCCAACGGCCCGGTCCCAGTAAAAGAATCCGAGGTGCTGGCCCCAGCGGGGTTCTCGGAGGCCACTGCCCCAGCGGGGTTCTCGGAGGCCACTGCCCCAGCAGGGTTCCCGGACGCCACTGTCCCAGCGGGGTTCTCGGAGGCCACTGTCCCAGCGGGGTTCCCGGAGGCCACTGCCCCAGCGGGGTCCCCGGAGGCCACTGCCCCAGCGGGGTCCCCGGAGGCCACTGCCCCAGCGGGGTTCCCGGAAGTCACTGCCCCGGGTGGGGTTCAGAAAGTCACTGCCCCGGGTGGGGTTCAGAAAGTCACTGCCCCGGGTGGGGTTCAGAAAGTCACTGCCCCGGGTGGGGTTCAGAAAGTCTCAGCCCCGGGTGGGGTTCAGAGAGTCTCAGCCTCGAGTAAGGTCAATAGTGACCAGGTCCTAGCAAAGCACTCCAGTCAGTCAGATGAGAAGGAAACAGATCCTGACTCTGATATCTCAACATCCATAACCTTTGATGGGGACTTCGCCCAATTTCTGGCGCTTTTCAAACACTATTACACTATTATGTTGTCTAGACCATTTCTGGGCATCACTTCAGAAAACCTTGGGCTCTATCTGATTTATTCTTTTAGAGGAGAGCCTTCTGAGTGGGCAACCAGCCTAATGAAAGCTGAAGATCCCATTCTTCAGGATCCCCTAGCATTCTGTGATGCAATTGTTAAAAGATACGGTTCCAAAGAAATTGGTTCAGGTTCCTCTAAGTCACCCGTCTTGTCTGCTGAGAGTCCACCAAATACTGTAAACTCTGCACAAGAGTCCCAGCCCGATGTTTTGACTGCAGGATGTGCTTTTTTGACTTCTTCTTCTTCTAATAATAGTACTTTACCAGAAAGTTCAGCTCCCAAGGGTAAAAAACCTGTCTCTGATTTGAACGCAGCCTTGCTGGGTGGTACCATCAGTTCAGACAATGTTTGGGGAATTACCTTGGTCAGACCTAAAGAGCTTTGTAAAAAGAAGAAGAAGAAGAAAAAGAAATAATTTTTTGACTCTTGCCTTGATTTAAAAAAAAAAAAAAAAAAAAAAAAAGAGATTTTTTTTTTCTCCTTGTCTTGTGTCCTGTGGCCACCGTTAGGGGGAGGGCACTGTTACAAGTTGTTGCTACAGCTTGTTTTTGTTTTCTTGTCTGTTAGACCAGTGTGTCAGGTTTTTTTTTTTTTTGTATCCCTTGTTCTGGATAGTCTGAATTTTGGGGTCTTTTGACCCCTCCTCAAGGGGGGGTAATGTTATGAGCCACGGCTGTGGCTCATTCCTGTTTTGCATTTTTGTTATGTATTTTATGTTATACTTCTGTTTATGTTCCCCGTGGGTGTCATGGGGTGCTCGGAGCTCACCCTTAAGGAGGGGATACTGTTATGAACCACAGGTAGTGGTTCATTTCTATTTTATGTTTATTTAGTTGTCTTGCATGCCAGGATTTCCCATTGCTCTGTTTTAGATTACTCTTGTCTGCTGCCGCTGGTGAGTCTGTGCAATTGCAGCTTGTTCCCATGTGTTCAGCCTCATCTGGCTGCTAATTGCATCTTGTCAGCTTGGAGTCCTGCAATAGGCCAGCTGCACTGGATTATTAATTAGGCCTCTCTGTTATATGCTGGCTGATTGCAGTTCGCAGATGCTGGTGATATTTCTGGGTTTTCAGTCTGCTTGGTTCCTGCTAGTTCCTGAGCTTCCTTAATGCTGAATCTGTTTGCTGAAAGTGTTTCCAGTCCTGCTGTATCCGGTCGTTCCTGTTCTCAGTTGTCCTGTACTCGGAAGTCGTCATCTGTTCCTGGAGTCCTGACTGAGCACCTTTGAACATCCAGTGGTGTTCGTGAGTCACGGCGTAGCCGTGCGTTGCGGCTTGGGCCGCTTAATTATTTATCTTTTATTATTTGTGTTCCGGAGCTTTTGCGGAGGATTCCGCTCCCACAGATCCACTCTGGTATCCAGCGGTGCTGGGTAGGAGTACGGACTAGTGGATTTTGGTTGTCCTTTTCCCTGGCGGGTTACCGCACATACCTCAGGTTTAGTCAGTTAGCTTGTAGCCCCTGGCCTGGTTGTTTAGTCAGAGGGCCCCTTGTTATCACCCTGTCTCGGATTTCCCTTTGTCTCCCATTAAGACCTGAGGGGGCATCGGAGTTGGGCAGACATAATCCGCCCTTCAAACGCGGCTGCCATGGGCTCAAGCAACCATAGTCTCGCAGGGGATTTCTGACCACACGGGCGAGACAACGGAGTTAGGGCGCCAGGGGCTATTCCCTTTCCATTCCCCTTTCCCAGCATTACGTCCTGGTGCTCTGGACTCGCTTCATAACATCTCCCTTGTTCTGAGCACCAGGAACCTAACAAGCGGTGATACAAAACGTAGCCTGCCTAGGAACGAGTTGGCGTTTGCGAGATGCTGCTACTGGTGCCGCCGCTGCTGTTCTTGCTGCGGGAGGCAATACAGCTACCCAGTGGGCTGTCACAGTCATATAGTCCTGAGTCTGCCCTGCTCCACTTGTCCACGTGTCCGTGGTTAAGTGGACATTGGGTACACCTGCATTTTTTAGGACACTGGTGACTCTTTTTCTGACGTCTGTGTACATTCTCGGTATCGCCTGCCTAGAGAAGTGGAACCTAGATGGTATTTGGTACCGGGGACACACTACCTCAAGAAATTCTCTAAGTCCCTGTGAACTAACGCCGGATACCGGACGCACGTCTAACACCAACACAGCTGCTAAGGCCTGAGTTATCCGCTTTGCAACAGGATGACTGCTGTGATATTTCATCTTCCTCGCAAAGGACTGTTGGACAGTCAATAGCTTACTGGAAGTAGTACAAGTGGTCTTCCGACTTCCCCTCTGGGATGATGATCGACTCCCAGCAGCAACAACAGCAGTGCCAGTAGCAATAGACGTTACACTCAAGGATCCATCTGAGGAATCCCAGTCAGGAGAGGACTCGTCAGACTTGCCAGTGACATGGCCTGCAGGACTATTGGCTTTCCTGTCTAAGGAGGAAATTGACACTGAGGGAGTTGGTGGTGTGGTTTGCAGGAGCTTGGGTACAAGAGGAAGGGATTTAGTTGTCAGTGGACTGCTTCCGCTGTCACCCAAAGTTTTTGAACTTGTCAATGACTTCTGATGAATGCGCTCCAGGTGACGTATAAGGGAGGATGTTCCTAGGTGGTTAACGTCCTTACCCCTGCTTATTACAGCATGACAAAGGCAACACACGGCTTGACACCAGTTGTCCGCATTTCTGTTGAAATAATTCCACACCGAAGAGGTGATTTTTCTGGTATTTTGACCAGGCATGTCAATGGCCTTATTCATCCCACGGACAACAGGTGTCTCACGGGTGCCTGACTTAAACCACCTCACCATCAGATTCCTCCTTGTCAATTTCCTCCTCAGCGCCAGCAACACCCATATCCTCATCCTGGTGTACTTCAACAGTGACATCTTCAATTTGACTATCAGGAACTGGGCTGTGGGTGCTCCTTCCAGCACTTGCAGGGGGCGTGCAAATGGTGGAAGGAGCCACCTCTTCCCGTCCATTGTTGGGAAGGTCAGGCAGCGCAACCGACACAATTGGACTCTCCTTGGGGATTTGTAATTTAGAAGAACGCACAGTTCTTTGCTGTGCTTTTGCCAGCTTAACTCTTTTCATTTTTCTAGCGGGAGGATGAGTGCTTCCATCCTCATGTGAAGCTGAACCACTAGCCATGAACGCAGGCCAGGGCCTCAGCCGTTCCTTGCCACTCTGTGTCGTAAATGGCACATTGGCAAGTTTACGCTTCTCCTCAGACGCTTTTAATTTAGATTTTTGGGTCATTTTACTGAACTTTTGCTTTTTGGATTTTACACGCTCTCTACTATGACATTGGGCATCGGCCATGGCAGACGACGTTGATGGCATTTCATCGTCTCTGCCATGACTAGTGGCAGCAGCTTCAGCACTAGGTGGAAGTGGATCTTGATCTTTCCCTATTTTACCCTCCACATTTTTGTTCTCCATTTTGTAATGTGTGGAATTATATGCCAGTAATATTATTATATCAATAGCAATGGCCTACTGCACTGTACTACTATATACTGGTCACAACAATGCAGCACAGATATGGATACTTGTAGTGACACGGAGCTGCAAGATACAGCAATGGCCTACTGTACTGTACAACTATATACTGTTGGTCACCAAAATGGTGCACTGTACTACTATATATATACTGGTGGTCACCAAAATGCTGCACTGTACTACTATATATACTGGTGGTCACCAAAATGCTGCACTGTACTACTATATATACTGCTCACAACAATGCAGCACAGATATGGATACTTGAAGTGACACTGAGCTGCAAAATACAGCAATGGCCTACTGTACTGTACAACTATATACTGGTGGTCACCAAAATGCTGCACTGTACTACTATATATACTGCTCACAACAATGCAGTACAGATATGGATACTTGAAGTGACACAGAGCTGCAAGATACAGCAATGGCCTACTGTACTGTACAACTATATATTGGTGGTCACCAAAATGCTGCACTGTACTACTATATATATTGGTGGTCACCAAAATGCTGCACTGTACTACTATACTGCACACAACAATGCAGCACAGATATGGATACTTGAAGTGACACGGAGCTGCAAGATACAGCAATGGCCTACTGTACTGTACAACTCTATACTGTTGGTCACCAAAATGCTGCACTGTACTACTATAATTATATACTGGTGGTCCCCACAATGCAGCACACTGAGCACAGATATTTGCAGCACACTGAGCACAGATATGGAGCTTTTCAGGCAGAGAACGTAGATATTTGCAGCACACTGAGCACAGATATGGAGCTTTTCAGGCAGAGAACGTGGATATTTGCAGCACACTGAGCACAGATATTTGCAGCACACTGAGCACAGATATTTTCAGCACACTGAGCACAGATATGGAGCTTTTCAGGGACAGAACGTAGCCACGTCCTCTCCGTTCAATCTCCAAAGCACGAGTGAAAATGGCGGCGACGCGCGGCTCTTTATATGGAATACGAATCTCGCGAGAATCCAACAGCGGGATGATGACGTTCGGCCTCGTTTGGGTTAACCGAGCAAGGCGGGAAGATCCTAGGCTGCCACGGACCCGTGTAAAATAGGTGAGGTTCGGGGGGGTTCGGATCTCGACGAACCGAACCCGCTCATCTCTACTTTTTACACATTACGGCAGACAGCGGGGTATATTTACTAAGGTCCCGATTTTGACCGAGATGCCGTTTTTTCTTCAAAGTGTCATCTCGGGAATTTACTAAACTCAAATCTCGGCAATGATGAGGGCATTCGTATTTTTTTTGAAGTCCAACAAAAAAAATACGAATGAATACACCATCGGTCAAAACGCGGCTGTTTAAGTATGAATCTCGGTAATTTACTAAGAAGTGCAAGGCAAAAAAAAAACAAACACTGCCGTGAAAAAATACAAATCGTTAAAAAGTGCTAAATAAAAACAGACCTGCTTTTTTGAGCCGTGTTTGGATAGGCATGCACGGATCCATGAGATCCGTGCATGTATATCAGTGGGAAGGGGTGGGAAAGTATTAATTTTGTGAAAAAAAATTGCGTGGGGTCCCCCCTCCTAAGCATAACCAGCCTCGGGCTCTTTGAGCCGATCCTGGTTGCAGAAATATGGGGAAAAAATGGACAGGGGTTCCCCCATATTTAAGCAACCAGCATCGGGCTCTGCGCCTGGTCCTGGTTCCAAAAATACGGGGGACAAAAAGCGTAGGGGTCCCCCATATTTTTAAAACCAGCACCGGGCTCCACTAGCTGGACAGATAATGCCACAGCCGGGGGTCACTTTTATACCGTGCCCTGCGGCCGTGGCATCAAATATCCAACTAGTCACCCCTGGCCGGGGTACCCTGGGGGAGTGGGGACCCCTTCAATCAAGGGGTCCCCCCCCCAGCCACCCATGGGCCAGGGGTGAAGCCCGAGGCTGTCCCCCCCATCCAATGGGCTGCGGATGGGGGGCTGATAGCCTTTTTGTCAAAGTGATTGATATTGTTTTTAGTAGCAGTACTACAAGGCCCAGCAAGCCTCCCCCGCATGCTGGTACTTGGAGAACCACAAGTACCAGCATGCGGCGGAAAAACAGGCCCGCTGGTACCTGTAGTACTACTACTAAAAAAATACCCAAAAAAAGACAATACACACACACCTTGAAAGTAAAGTTTTATTACATCCATCCACACAAACATACATACATACTTACCTTATGTTCACACGAGGGTCGGTCCTCTTCTCCAGTAGAATCCATGGGGTACCTGTTGAATAAATTATACTCACCAGATCCAGGGTACCAGGCTCCTCGGATAATCCTTTTGTAATCCACGTACTTGATTAAAAAAAAAAAACGGAGACCCGAGCCACGCACTGAAAGGGGACCCATGTTTTCACATGGGTCCCCTTTCCCCGAATGCCAGAAACCCACTCTGACTGATGTCTAAGTGGGTTTCTTCAGCCAATCAGGGAGCGCCACGTTGTAGCACCCTCCTGATCGGCTGTGTGCTCCTGTACTGTCTGACAGGCGGCACACGGCAGTGTTACAATGTGGCGCCTATGCGCTCCATTGTAACCAATGGTGGGAACTTTGTGGTCAGCGGTGAGGTCACTTTCGGTCAACCGCTGAGCAGAAAGTTCCCACCATTGGTTACAATGGAGCGCATAGGCGCCACATTGTAACACTGCCGTGTGCCGCCTGTCAGACAGTACAGGAGCACACAGCCGATCAGGAGGGTGCTACAACGTGGCGCTCCCTGATTGGCTGAATAAACCCACTTAGACATCAGTCAGAGTGGGTTTCTGGCATTCGGGGAAAGGGGACCCATGTGAAAACATGGGTCCCCTTTCAGTGCGTGGCTCGGGTCTCCGTTTTTTTTTTTTAATCAAGTACGTGGATTACAAAAGGATTATCCGAGGAGCCTGGTACCCTGGATCTGGTGAGTATAATTTATTCAACAGGTACCCCATGGATTCTACTGGAGAAGAGGACCGACCCTCGTGTGAACATAAGGTAAGTATGTATGTATGTATGTTTGTGTGGATGCATGTAATAAAACTTTACTTTCAAGGTGTGTGTGTATTGTCTTTTTTTGGGTATTTTTTTAGTAGTAGTACTACAGGTACCAGCGGGCCCGTTTTTCCGCCGCATGCTGGTACTTGTGGTTCTCCAAGTACCAGCATGCGGGGGAGGCTTGCTGGGCCTTGTAGCACTGCTACTAAAAACAATATCAATCACTTTTACAAAAAGGCTATCAGCCCCCCATCCGCAGCCCATTGGATGGGGGGGACAGCCTCAGGCTTCACCCCTGGCCCTTGGGTGGCTGGGGGGGGGACCCCTTGATTGAAGGGGTCCCCACTCCCCCAGGGTACCCCGGCCAGGGGTGACTAGTTGGATATTTGATGCCACGGCCGCAGGGCACTGTATAAAAGTGACCCCCGGCTGTGGCATTATCTGTCCAGCTAGTGGAGCCCGGTGCTGGTTTTAAAAATACGGGGGACCCCTACGCTTTTTGTCCCCCGTATTTTTGGAACCAGGACCAGGCGCAGAGCCCGATGCTGGTTGCTTAAATATGGGGGAACCCCTGTCCATTTTTTTCCCATATTTCTGCAACCAGGATCGGCTCAAAGAGCCCGAGGCTGGTTTGCCTTAGGAGGGGGGACCCCACGCAAATTTTTTTTAACATTAAAACTTTTTTTTTTTTTTAACAAAGTGCACAATGAAGCCCAGCACGGATCTCTCAGATCCGGCCGAGATTCATTGTATTAAAGTCGGCAGTGTTTTACAAGTCACTAACGTAAAGCACTGCCTAAAAAAACGAATGACATCGACATCGGAAAACCCGAAAATGCAGAATACGGCAGCTTAGTAAATTAGTCGTAACAAATTCAAAAAGTTGCAGTTTTACACTTTCGATGTCATTCGTGATTATTCTCCCACCAAATCGGGAGAATTACGAATCTTAGTAAATATACCCCAGCGTCTCCTTTTTACACATTACGGCAGACAGCGTCTCCTTTTTACACATTACGGCAGACAGCGCACCCTTTTTTTATCACATTACGGCAGACTGCGTCCCCTTTTTACACAATATGGCAGATGGCGTCCCCCTTTTTACACATTACGGCAGACCACGCCCTTTTTTACAAATTACAGCAGACAGCGTCCCCTTTTTACACATTACGGCAGACAGCGCCCCCCTTTTTACACATCACGGCAGACTGCATCCCCTTTTTACATATTGCGGCAGACAGGGCTCCCTTTTTACACATTACGGCATACAGCGTCCCCCTTTTTACACATTACGGCAGACTGCGTCCCCCTTTTTACACATTATGGCAGACAGCATCTCTTTTTTTTTTTTTTACACATTATGGCAGACAGCGTCTCCTTTTCTTTTACACATTACGGCAGACTGCGTCCCCCTTTTTACACATTACGGCAGACTGCATCCCCCTTTTTACACATTACGGCAGACAGCGCCCCCCTTTTTTACACATTACGGCAGACAGCGTCCTCTTTTTACACATTACGGCAGACAGCGTCCTCTTTTTACACATTACAGCAGACTGCGTCCCCTTTTTACACATTACGGCAGACAGCGTCCTCTTTTTACACATTACGGCAGACTGCATCCCCCTTTTTACACATTACAGCAGACAGCGCCCCCTTTTTTACACATTACGGCAGACAGCGTCCACTTTTTACACATAACGGCAGACTGCATCCCTTTTTGACACATTACGGCAGACAGCATCCCCCTTTTTACACATTACAGCAGACTGCGCCCTTCTTTTTACACATTACGGCAGACAGTGTACCCTTTTTACACATTACGGCAGACTGCATCCCGCTTTTTACATATTACGGCAGACTGCGTCCCCTTTTTACACATTACATCAGACAGGGCCCCCTTTTTACACATTACGGCAGACAGCATCCCCCTTTTTACACATTACGGCAGACTGCGTCCCCCTTTTTACACATTACGGCAGACAGCATCTCTTTTTTTTTACACATTATGGCAGACTGCGTCTCCTTTTCTTTTACAAATTACGGCAGACTGCGTCCCCCTTTTTACACATTACGGCAGACTGCATCCCCCTTTTTACACATTACGGCAGACAGCGCCCCCTTTTTTACACATTACGGCAGACAGCGTCCTCTTTTTACACATTACAGCAGACTGCGTCCCCTTTTTACACATTACAGCGGACAGCGTCCTCTTTTTACACATTACGGCAGACTGCATCCCCCTTCTTACACATTACAGCAGACAGCGCCCCCTTTTTTACACATTACGGCAGACAGCGTCCACTTTTTACACATTACGGCAGACTGCATCCCTTTTTTACACATTACGGCAGACAGCATCCCCCTTTTTACACATTACGGCAGACTACGTCCCCCTTTTTACACATTACGGCAGACTACGTCCCCCTTTTTACACATTACGGCAGACTGCATCCCCCTTTTTACACATTATGGCAGACAGTGTCCCCTTTTTACACATTACAGCAGACGGTGTCCCCCTTTTTACACATTACGGCAGACAGCGTCCTCTTTTTTACACATTACGGCAGACTGCGTCCCCTTTTTACACATAACGGCAGACAGAGCCTCCTTTTTACACATTACAGCAGACAGCGTCCCCTTTTTTACACATTACGGCAGACTGCGTCCCCCTTTTTACACATTACGGCAGACAGCGCCCCCTTTTTTACACATTACGGCAGACAGTGTCGCCCTTTTTACACATTACGGCAGACAGCATCCCCTTTTTACACATCACGGCAGACTGCATCCCCTTTTTACATATTACGGCAGACAGGGCCCCCTTTTTACACATTACGGCAGACAGCGCCCCCCTTTTTACACATCACGGCAGACTGCATCCCCTTTTTACATATTGCGGCAGACAGGGCTCCCTTTTTACACATTACGGCATACAGCGTCCCCCTTTTTACACATTACGGCAGACTGCGTCCCCCTTTTTACACATTATGGCAGACAGCATCTCTTTTTTTTTTTTACACATTATGGCAGACAGCGTCTCCTTTTCTTTTACACATTACGGCAGACTGCGTCCCCCTTTTTACACATTACGGCAGACTGCATCCCCCTTTTTACACATTACGGCAGACAGCGCCCCCTTTTTTACACATTACGGCAGACAGCGTCCTCTTTTTACACATTACGGCAGACAGCGTCCTCTTTTTACACATTACAGCAGACTGCGTCTCCTTTTTACACATTACTGCAGACAGCGTCCTCTTTTTACACATTACGGCAGACTGCATCCCCCTTTTTACACATTACAGCAGACAGCGCCCCCTTTTTTACACATTACGGCAGACAGTGTCCACTTTTTACACAACGGCAGACTGCATCCCTTTTTGACACATTACGGCAGACAGCGTCCCCCTTTTTACACATTACAGCAGACTGCGCCCTTCTTTTTACACATTACGGCAGACAGTGTACCCTTTTTACACATTACGGCAGACTGCATCCCGCTTTTTACATATTACGGCAGACTGCGTCCCCTTTTTACACATTACATCAGACTTGGCCCCCTTTTTACACATTACGGCAGACAGCATCCCCCTTTTTACACATTACGGCAGACTGCGTCCCCCTTTTTACAAATTACGGCAGACAGCATCTCTTTTTTTTTACACATTATGGCAGACTGCGTCTCCTTTTCTTTTACAAATTACGGCAGACTGCGTCCCCCTTTTTACACATTACGGCAGACAGTGTCCACTTTTTACACATAACGGCAGACTGCATCCCTTTTTGACACATTACGGCAGACAGCATCCCCCTTTTTACACATTACAGCAGACTGCGCCCTTCTTTTTACACATTACGGCAGACAGTGTACCCTTTTTACACATTACGGCAGACTGCATCCCGCTTTTTACATATTGCGGCAGACTGCGTCCCCTTTTTACACATTACATCAGACTTGGCCCCCTTTTTGCACATTACGGCAGACAGCATCCCCCTTTTTACACATTACAGCAGACTGCGCCCTTCTTTTTACACATTACGGCAGACAGTGTACCCTTTTTACACATTACGGCAGACTGCGTCCCCCTTTTTACACATTACGGCAGACAGCATCTCTTTTTTTTTACACATTATGGCAGACTGCGTCTCCTTTTCTTTTACAAATTACGGCAGACTGCGTCCCCCTTTTTACACATTACGGCAGACTGCATCCCCTTTTTTACACATTACGGCAGACAGCGTCCTCTTTTTACACATTACAGCAGACTGCATCCCCTTTTTACACATTACAGCGGACAGCGTCCTCTTTTTACACATTACGGCAGACTGCATCCCCCTTCTTACACATTACAGCAGACAGCGCCCCCTTTTTTACACATTACGGCAGACAGCGTCCACTTTTTACACATTACGGCAGACTGCATCCCTTTTTTATACATTACGGCAGACAGCATCCCCTTTTTACACATTACGGCAGACTGCGTCCTTCTTTTTACACATTACGGCAGACAGTGTACCCTTTTTACACATTACGGCAGACTGCGTCCCGCTTTTTACATATTACGGCAGACTGCGTCCCCTTTTTACACATTACATCAGACAGGGCCCCCTTTTTACACATTACGGCAGACAGCATCCCCCTTTTTACACATTATGGCAGACTGCGTCCCCCTTTTTACATATTGCGGCAGACTGCATCTCCTTTTCTTTTACACATTACGGCAGACTGCATCCCCCTTTTTACACATTACGGCAGACTGCATCCCCCTTTTTACACATTACGGCAGACAGCGCCCCCTTTTTTACACATTACGGCAGACAGCGTCCTCTTTTTACACATTAAGGCAGACAGCGTCCTCTTTTTACACATTACAGCAGACTGCGTCTCCTTTTTACACATTACGGCAGACAGCGTCCTCTTTTTACACATTATGGCAGACTGCATCCCCCTTTTTACACATTACAGCAGATAGCGCCCCCTTTTTTACACATTACGGCAGACAGCGTCCACTTTTTACACATTACGGCAGACTGCATCCCTTTTTTACACATTACGGCAGACAGCATCCCCCTTTTTACACATTACGGCAGACTGCGTCCTTATTTTTACACATTATGGCAGACAGTGTACCCTTTTTACACATTACAGCAGACTGTCCCCCTTTTTACATATTACGGCAGACTGCGTCCCCTTTTTACACATTAAATCAGTCAGCGCCCCCTTTTTTACACATTACAGCAGACAGCGTCCTCTTTTTACACATTACAGCAGACTGCGTCCCCTTTTTACACATTACGGCAGACAGCGTCCTCTTTTTACACATTACGGCAGACTGCGTCCCCCTTTTTAAACATTACAGCAGACAGCGCCCCCTTTTTACACATTACGGCAGACAGCGTCCCCTTTTTACACATTACGGCAGACTGCATCCCTTTTTTACACATTACAGCAGACAGCATCCCCCTTTTTACACATTACGGTAGACTGCGTCCTTTTTACACATTACGGCAGACAGTGTCCCCTTTTTACACATTACGGCAGACAGCATCCCCCTTTTTACACCTTACGGCAGACTGCATCCCCCTTTTTACACATTATGGCAGACTGTGTCCCCTTTTTACACATTACAGCAGACGGTGTCCCCCTTTTTACACATTACGGCAGACAGCGTCCTCTTTTTTACACATTACGGCAGACTGCGTCCCCTTTTTACACATAACGGCAGACAGAGCCTCCTTTTTACACATTACAGCAGACAGCGTCCCCTTTTTTACACATTACGGCAGACTGCGTCCCCCTTTTTACACATTATGGCAGACAGCGCCCCCTTTTTTACACATTACGGCAGACAGTGTCGCCCTTTTTACACATTACGGCAGACAGCATCCCCTTTTTACACATCACGGCAGACTGCATCCCCTTTTTACATATTACGGCAGACAGGGCCCCCTTTTTACACATTACGGCAGATAGCGCCCCCCTTTTTACACATTATGGCCGACAGCGTCCCCCTTTTCACACATTACGGCAGACAGCGTCCCCTTTTTACACATTATGGCAGACTGCATCCCCTTTTTACACATTATGGCATACTGCGTCCCCTTTTTACACATTACGGCAGACTGCGTCCCCCTTTTTACACATTATGGCAGACAGCGCCCCCCTTTTTACACATTATGGCAGACAGTGGGGTAAATTTACTAAGAATCGTATTTTCCCGTTTGAGGTCAAAGTTCAATCACGAATGACATCGAAAGTGTAAATATGCAACTTTTTGAATTGATTACGACTAATTTACTAAGCTGCCGTATTCTGCATTTTCGGGTTTTCCGATGTCGATGTCATTCATTTTTTTAGGCAGTGTTTTACGTGAGTGACTTGTAAAACACTGCCGACTTTAATACAATGAATCTCGGCCGGATCTGAGAGATCCGTGCAGGGCTTCATTGTGCACCTTGTAAAAAAAATAAATAAATAATGTTTAAACTTAAAAAAAAAATTGCGTGGGGTCCCCCTTCCTAAACCAAACCAGCCTCAGGCTCTTTGAGCCGGCCCTGGTTGCAATAATATGGGAAAAAAATTGACAGGGGTTCCCCCATATTTAAGTAACCAGCACCGGGCTCTGCGCCTGGTCCTGGTTCCAAAAATACCAATGGTGGGAACTTTGTGGTCAGCGGTTGACCGAAAGTGACCTCACCGCTGACCACAAAGTTCCCACCATTGGTTACAATGGAGCGCATAGGCGCTACATTGTAACACTGCCGTGTGCCGCCTGTCAGACAGTACAGGAGCACACAGCCGATCAGGTGGGTGCCACAACGTGGCGCTCCCTGATTGGCTGAAGAAACCCACTTAGACATCAGTCAGAGGGGGTTTCTGGCATTCGGGGAAAGGGGTCCCATGTGAAAACATGGGGCCCCTTTCAGTTCGTGGTCGGGTGTCCCGTTTTTTTATTTTTACAAGTACGTGGATTACAAATGGATTATCCGAGGAGCCCTCTACACTGGATTTGGTGAGTAGAATTTTTTCAACAGGTACACCATGGATTCTACATGGAGAAGAGGACCGACCCTCGTGTGAACATAAGGTAAGTATGTGTATATGGTGGTGTGTATGTATGCATTAAAGTTATACTTTCAAGGTGTGTGTGTAATGTCTTTATTGGGGTATTTTTTTAGTAGTAGTACTACAGGTACCAGCGGGCCCGGTTTCCCCCCGCATGCTGGTACTTGTGGTTCTCCAAGTACCAGCTTGCGGGGGAGGCTTGCTGGGACTTGTAGTACTGCTACTAAAAACAATATTCATAACTTTCAACAAAGGCTATCAGCCCCCCATCCGCAGCCCATTGGATGGGGGGGGGGCAGCCTTGGGCTTCAACCCTGGCCCTTGGGTGGCTGGGGGCGGGGACCCCTTGATTGAAGGGGTCCCCACTCCCCCAGGGTACCCCGGCCAGGGGTGACTAGTTGGATATTTGATGCCACGGCCGCAGGGCGCTGTATAAAAGTGACCCCCGGCTGTGGCATTATCTGTCCAGCTAGTGGAGCCCGGTGCTGGTTTCAAAAATACGGGGGACCCCTACGCTTTTTGTCCCCCGTATTTTTGGAACCAGGACCAGGCGCAGAGCCCGGTGCTGGTTGTTTAAATATGGGGGAACCCCTGTCAATTTTCCCCCCATATTTTTGCAACCAGGGCCGGCTCAAAGAGCCCGAGGCTGGTTTGGTTTAGGAGGGGGGACCCCACGCGGTTTTTTTTTTGTAAAATTAAAACATTTCCCACCCCTTCCCACTGAAAAACATGCACGGATCTCATGGATCCGTGCATGCCTATACAAACACGGGATAAAAAAGCAGGTCTGTTTTTTTTTAGCACTTTTTCACGATTTGTATTTCATCACGGCAGTGTTTGGCTATTGTCGGCAGTGTTTGTGTTTTGCACTTTTTAGTAAATTCCCGATTTCTACCAAATTGCAGGCGTATTTGACCGATGGTGTATTGATTCGTGATTTTTTCCTAGGACTTCCAAAAAATTACGAATGCCCTCATCACTGCCGTGATTTTTGCTTAGTAAATTACCTTGATGACACTTTGAAGAAAAAACGGCATCTCGGTCAAAATCGGGACCTTAGTAAATAATAAATATACCCCAGTGTCTTTATATTTAGTGATGCGGGGTGGGAGCATGACATATCATGGCCTTGCTCCTCGCTATACAATGCATAGATTACAGAGAATAGGGGTAATTCAGACTTGATCGCTGGGCAGTGATTTTTGCAGCCCTGCGATCAGATTGTCGCTGCCTACGGGGGGGAGTGTATTTTAACTGTGCAAGTGTGCGATTGCATGTGTAGCAGAGCTGTACAAACAGATTTTGTGCATTCTCTGTGCAGCCCAGGACTTACTCAGCCACTGCGATCACATCAGGCTTAAGGGACCGGATATGACGTCAGGAAACCTCCCTGAAAACGCTTGGACATGCCTGCGTTTTTCAAAATACTCCCTGAAAATGGTCAGTTGCCACCCACAAACGCCCTCTTCCTGTCAATCTCCTTACGATCGCCCGTGCGAATGGATCCTTTGCACAAACCCATCACTGAGCGGCGATCCGCTTGGTAGCCGTGAGACGCGCCTGCGCATTGCGGAGCATACACATGCACAGTTTGTGTCTGTTTGCCCGCTGTGCGAAAATGCACAGCAGCGTTCAGATCAGAATTTCCCCTCAATGTACAGCGGGGTCAATGTGATAGGCAAAACTAGTGCTGGTGGCTGCCAGTCATAAACCTAAGGATGGCATATAAACACAATTTACTTAATTTCATATTTTGTTTCTAAATTTCTCAATAAGAAACTTTTGGCCTAGGGGTGCCAAAAATTCTGATACTCTAGGGCAGGGCCTAATCAACCAATAGGCTGATCAGGCTGCAGCCTGGTGCGTTGGGTCCAGGGGGAGGGGCACAATAGATTAATAAGGTGTCTTAAAAATAAAAAAAAATACCTCTAGGCGGCGACGGTGCTGCTCATTTCTGCCATCGCTGCTCATCTGCCCTAAGCTGTCATCGGGGCCACCACTGGTTTCAAGGGGACGGGCCCCGTCTGTCATTAACATCCAGGCTATAATATGCAGGCATCTAACCACAGATCCAATGCTTTTAGCTGTGTAACAGACTATCCACATAAAGACTTTGGGGGTAATTCAGACCTGATCGCTGGGCATCGATTTTTGCAGTCCTGCGATAAGAGAGTCGCTGCCTACAGGGGGAGGGTATTTGAGCTGTGCAAGTGTGTGAACCATGGGGGTCATTCCGAGTTGATAGCTCGCAAGCAGTTTTTAGCAGCCGTGCAAATGCTATGCCGCTGCTCACTGGGAGTATATTTTAGCTTAGCAGAAGTGCGAACGGTTGTATCGCAGAGCGCCTGCAAAAATTTTTTGTGTAGTTTCAGAGTAGCTCAACACCTACTCAGCGCTTGCGATCACTTCAGACTATTCAGTTCCGGATTTGACGTCACACACCCGCCCAGCGCTTGCCCAGCCACGCCTGTGTTTTCCCTGGCACGCCTGCGTTTTTCCAAACACTCCCTGAAATTGGTCAGTTGTCACCCAGAAACGCCCACTTCATGTCAATCACTCTGCGGCAACCAGTGCGACTGAAATGCATCGCTAGAGCCTGTGCAAAACTGCATAGTTCGTTGTGCCCGTACGTCGCTCATGCGCATTGCGCCACATACGCATGCGCAGCATTGCCGATTTTTAGCCTGATTGCTGCGCTGCAGACAAATGCAGCTAGCGATCAACTCGGAATGACCCCCCATGTGTAGCAGAGCTGCACAAACTAATTTTGTGCAGTCGCTGCGCAGCCCAGGACTTACTCAGCCACTGCAATCATTTCAGCCTTTCCAGGACCGGATTTGACGTCAGACACCCTCCCTGAAAACGCTTGGACATGCCTGTGTTTTTCCAGACACTCCCTGAAAACAGTCAGTTGCCACCCACAAACGCCCTCTTCCTGTCAATCTCCTTGCGATTGCCCGAGCGATCACTTTTTTCGCACCATCCCGTCACTAAGCACCGATGCCCGGTGCAGTCGTCCGACGCACCTGCACATTGCGGTGCATACGCAGGCGCAGTTTGGACCTGATCGCAGGCTGTGAGAAAAGGTCTGAATTACCCCCTTTGTATTTCATAAAATTACATTTTTTTTTTTAAAATATGTTTATGATGTGAAAGTCATTCAAATTGAAGTTCCATTTAAAAAAATGAAAAATGTTTTTTAATGTACTGAAGTATTTTCCTGTTTTTAACTTCCTAAATTAACTAAGCAATTCCCATTAATTCTTATTTTCAAACACACTTGGTGGGTATAATAAAATACAAGTCCGGCGGCCGTGCAGGATCTCGGACGAACGCAGAGGGTTTTTTTTAAAGGGGCAATCATGTACGAGGGCATGGTTTAGTAAATTATGTAAATAACACATTGACCATGCTCAAAAAGAACATACTGAATGCAGCTTCACGTCTGATTATGTTAGCCTTGCAGCCTCTTCATCTAGATGGATTTGCAAATTCAAATTAACATATGGGATTAAGAATTTAGAACTCAAGGCATCCTCTCTGTTTGTAAACCTAGATATGCTACCAGATACAGGCACTTTTGATCCTGGCTCATGGTCTATAAGTAGATTTGTCCTTTATGCCAACCTACCAGGACTGGATCAACAGAAAAGGCTGTTAGACTTCCCTGCACTGAAGTAGTTAAACCAGATGATTGTTTATTCCTGTCTTTCAATTCTCTGCTGTGAATTTTTGAATAATATCCCAATTAACTTATTTTTTCCCTGTCAAGATCCTGAAGATTTTATGCATTCTCCAGTCCCTGGAGGTACAAATGTCATATACAGCCCTTTAAAAAAAGATCAAATAAAGCACAGCAACCGAGTAAAGGACACAGTTTGTGATGCCTGGCAGGGCTGTTTCTAGCCAATTTGGCTCCCAGTGCGAGATTTAAAAATGCGGCCCCCCCATGACATTAAAAAATATGCCCCCCCCCACACACACACCTAGATAAAAAAAATGTGCACGCGCACCCGGCAAGGGGGCGTGGCCTCATCTAAATGGGTGTGGCCTCATTTAAATGGATATGGCCTCGTCTGAAAATACTACCTCACAATCCAGTTTTTGAACCTGCTCCAACAGATCACGACCACCACAGGAAAAAAAAATTCTACCATATTAAGCCCCACACAGTAATGCCCCCTGCACCATATTATGCCACACACCGCAATGCCCTTGATACATTAAATCCCCACACTACGGCAGGCAAGAGTCCCCATTTCACACATTACGGCAGGTGTCCCCATTTTACACATTGAGAGAGAGAGAGAATACTTACAGAGGCGATTACCGCTCTTCGGCCTGCCTCACCAGTCGCTCCTCGCGCCGGCCTTTCCCTCTTCCTAACTTGGATCCCCCTCTGTACTCCGCTCGGGGGGGGAGTTTTGCGGAGTGACGGGGTTGCGTCGTGACGTAACGACGCAACCGCGTCATTCCGTGAAACTAGGAGGGGAAGTAGGGAGCCACAGTTAGTGCCGCGGCGGGCGCCCAGTGCGGTTGCACTGCACGCCTGCCCCAAGAAACGGCCCTGATGCCTGGTTCGTTTACCTATCACTAAAAGTGAAAGGTGTATTGTGTATACATAGCCTGACAAACAGTGCCTGCATTACAGTGGTAGGAATTGGTTTTCATGTGCTTATAAATATGAATAAAAATAAGAATTTACTCACCGGTAATTCTATTTCTCGTAGTCCGTAGTGGATGCTGGGTACTCCGTAAGGACCATGGGGAATACACGGGCTCCGCAGGAGACTGGGCACTCTTTAAAGAAAGATTAGGTACTATATCTGGTGTGCACTGGCTCCTCCCTTTATACCCCTCCTCCAGACTTCAGTTAGGGAAACTGTGCCCGGAAGAACTGACATTACTAGGAAAGGATTTGGAATCCAGGGTAAGACTCATACCAGCCACACCAATCACACCGTACAACTTGTGATAACTATACCCAGTTAACAGTATGAACAACAGCTGAGCCTCATTCAACAGATGGCTCAGAACAATAACCCTATAGTTAAGCAATAACTATATACAAGTATTGCAGAAGTCCGCACTTGGGACGGGCTCCCAGCATCCACTACGGACTACGAGAAATAGAATTACCGGTGAGTAAATTCTTATTTTCTCTGACATCCTAGTGAATGCTGGGTACTCCGTAAGGACCATGGGGATTATACCAAAGCTCCCAAACGGGCGGGAGAGTGCGGATGACTCTGCAGCACCGAATGAGCTAACTCAAGGTCCTCCTCAGCCAGGGTATCAAACTTGTAAAATTTTGCAAACGTGTTTGACCCCGACCAGGTAGCAGCTCGGCAAAGTTGTAAAGCCGAGACCCCTCGGGCAGCCGCCCAAGAAGAGCCCACCTTCCTCGTGGAATGGGCTTTTACTGATTTAGGATGCGGCAGTCCAGCCGCAGAATGTGCAAGTTGAATCGTGCTACAGATCCAGCGAGCAATAGTCTGCTTAGAAGCAGGAGCACCCAGCTTGTTGGGTGCATGCAGGATAAACAGCGAGTCAGTTTTTCTGACTCTAGCCGTCCTGGAAACATAGATTTTCAGGGCCCTGACTACGTCCAGCAACTTGGAATCCTCCAAGTCCCGAGTAGCCGCAGGCACCACAATAGGTTGGTTCAAATGAAACGCTGATACCACCTTTGGGAGAAATTGGGGACGAGTCCTCAATTCTGCCCTGTCCATATGGAAGATCAGATAAGGGCTTTTACATGACAAAGCCGCCAATTCTGACACCCGCCTAGCCGAAGCCAAGGCCAAAAGCATGACCACTTTCCACGTGAGATACTTCAACTCCACGGTCTGAAGTGGCTCAAACCAATGTGATTTTAGGAAATCCAACACTACGTTGAGATCCCAAGGTGCCACTGGAGGCACAAAAGGGGGCTGAATATGCAGCACCCCCTTAACAAACGTCTGAACTTCAGGCAGTGAAGCCAGTTCTTTTTGAAAGAAAATAGACAGGGCCGAAATCTGGACTTTTATGGATCCCAATTTTAGGCCCATAGTCACTCCTGACTGTAGGAAGTGCAGAAATCGACCCAGCTGAAATTCCTCTGTTGGGGCCTTCATAGCCTCACACCAAGCAACATATTTTCGCCATATGCGGTGATAATGTTTTGCTGTCACATCCTTCCTAGCTTTATCAGCGTAGGAATGACTTCAACCGGAATGCCCTTTTCCATCAGGATCCGGCGTTCAACCGCCATGCCGTCAAACGCAGCCGCGGTAAGTCTTGGAACAGACAGGGTCCCTGCTGTAGCAGGTTCTGTCGGAGCGGCAGAGGCCAAGGGTCCTCTGAGATCATTTCTTGTAGTTCCGGGTACCAAGTTCTTCTTGGCCAATCCAGAACGATGAGTATAGTTCTTACTCCTCTCTTTCTTATTATCCTCAGTACCTTTGGTATGAGAGGAAGAGGAGGGAACACATAAACCGACTGGTACACCCACGGTGTCACTAGAGCGTCCACAGCTATCGCCTGAGGGTCCCTTGACCTGGCGCAATATCTTTTTAGCTTTTTGTTGAGGCGGGACGCCATCATGTCGACCTGTGGCCTTTTCCAACGATTTACAATCAGCTGGAAGACTTCTGGATGAAGTCCCCACTCTCCCGGGTGGAGGTCGTGCCTGCTGAGGAAGTCTGCTTCCCAGTTGTCCACTCCCGGAATGAACACTGCTGACAGTGCTATCACGTGATTCTCCGCCCATCGGAGAATCCTTGTGGCTTCTGCCATCGCCATCCTGCTTCTTGTGCCGCCTTGTCGGTTTACATGGGCGACCGCCGTGACGTTGTCTGACTGAATCAGCATCGGCTGGTTTTGAAGCAGGGGTTTTGCTTGACTTAGGGCATTGTAAATGGCCCTTAGTTCCAGAATATTTATGTGTAGGGAAGTCTCCTGACTCGACCATTGTCCTTGGAAGTTTCTTCCCTGAGTGACTGCCCCCCAACCTCGGAGGCTTGCATCCGTGGTCACCAGGACCCAGTCCTGAATGCCGAATCTGCGGCCCTCGAGAAGATGAGCACTCTGCAGCCACCACAGCAGAGACACCCTGGCCCTCGGGGACAGGGTGATCAACCGATGCATCTGAAGATGCGATCCGGACCACTTGTCTAACAGATCCCACTGAAAGATCCTTGCATGGAACCTGCCGAAGGGAATTGCTTCGTAAGAAGCTACCATCTTTCCCAGGACTCGCGTGCAGTGATGCACCGACACCTGTTTTGGTTTCAGAAGGTCTCTGACCAGAGATGACAACTCCTTCGCCTTCTCCTCCGGGAGAAACAACTTCTTCTGTTCTGTGTCCAGAATCATGCCCAAGAACAGCAGACGCGTCGTAGGAACCAGCTGCGACTTTGGGATATTCAGAATCCAGCCGTGCTGTTGTAGCACTTCCTGAGATAGTGCTACTCCGACCCACAACTGCTCCTTGGACCTTGCCTTTATAAGGAGACCGTCCAAGTACGGGATAATTATAACTCCCTTCTTTCGAAGGAGTATCATCATTTCGGCCATTACCTTGGTAAATACCCTCGGTGCCGTGGACAGACCATACGGCAACGTCTGGAATTGGTAATGGCAGTCCTGTACCACAAACCTGAGGTACTCCTGGTGAGGTGGGTAAATGGGGACATGTAGGTAAGCATCCTTGATGTCCAGTGATACCATATAATCCCCCTCTTCCAGGCTTGCAATAACCGCCCTGAGCGATTCCATTTTGAACTTGAACTTTCTTATATAAGTGTTCAAGGATTTCAAATTTAGAATGGGTCTCACCGAACCGTCTGGTTTCGGTACCACAAACATTGTGGAATAGTAACCCCGTCCCTGTTGAAGGAGGGGAACTTTGATTATCACCTGCTGGAGGTACAGCTTGTGAATTGCCGCCAGTACTACCTCCCTGTCCTGGGGAGTAGCTGGCAAGGCTGATTTGAGGTAACGGCGAGGGGGAGACGTCTCGAACTCCAGCTTGTATCCCTGAGATACCACTTGTAGAACCCAGAGATCCACCTGTGAGCGAACCCACTGGTCGCTGAAGTTCCGGAGACGGGCCCCCACCGCACCTGGCTCCACATGTGGAGCCCCAGCGTCATGCGGTGGACTTAGTGGAAGCAGGGGAGGATTTTTGTTCCTGGTAACTGGCTGTCTGGTGCAGCTTTTTCCCCCTACCCCTGCCTCTGGGCAGAAAGGACGCCTCTAACCCGCTTTCCTTTCTGAGGCCGAAAGGACTGTACTTGATAATACGATGCTTTCTTAGGCTGTGAGGGAACCTGAGGTAAAAAAGTCGACTTCCCAGCTGTTGCTGTGGATACGAGGTCCGAGAGACCGTCCCCAAACAATTCCTCACCCTTATAAGGTAAAACTTCCATGTGCCTTTTAGAATCAGCATCACCTGTCCACTGCCGAGTCCATAATACTCTCCTGGCAGAAATGGACATTGCATTAATTCTAGATGCCAGCCGGCAAATGTCCCTCTGTGCATCCCTCATATATAAGACTACGTCTTTAATATGCTCTATGGTTAGCAAAATAGTGTCCCTGTCAAGGGAATCAATGTTATCAGACAGGGAATCAGACCATGCGGCTGCAGCACTACACATCCATGCTGAAGCAATAGCAGGTCTTAGCATAGTACCTGAGTGTGTATACACAGACTTCAGGATAGCCTCCTGCTTTCTATCTGCAGGCTCCTTTAAGGCGGCCGTATCCTGAGAAGGCAGTGCCACCTTTTTTGATAAGCGTGTGAGCGCCTTGTCCACCTTAGGGGATGTCTCCCAGCGTAACCTATCCGTTGGTGGGAAAGGGTACGCCATTAGTAACCGCTTAGAAATCACTAGTTTCTTATCTGGGGAACCCCACGCTTCTTCACACAATTCATTTAACTCATCAGACGGGGGAAAAGTCACTGGCTGCCTTTTCTCCCCAAACATAATACCCTTTTTAGTGGTAACCGGGTTAATGTCAGAAATGTGCAACACATTTTTCATTGCCGTAATCATGCATCGGATGGCCCTTGTGGATTGTACATTCGTCTCATCCTTGTCGACACTGGAGTCAGACTCCGTGTCGACATCTGTGTCTGCCATCTGAGGTAGCGGGCGTTTTTGAGCCCCTGATGGCCTCTGAGATGCTTGGGCAGGCGCGGGCTGAGATGCCGGCTGCCCCAAAGCTGCGTCATCGAACCTTTTATGCAAGGAGTTGACACTGTCGGTTAATACCTTCCACATATCCATCCACTCAGGTGTCGGCCCCGCAGGGGGTGACATCACACTTATTGGCACCTGCTCCGCCTCCACGTAAGCGTCCTCATCAAACATGTCGACACAGCCGTACCGACACACCGCACACACACACAGGGAATGCTCTGACTGAGGACAGGACCCCACAAAGTCCTTTGGGGAGACAGAGAGAGAGTATGCCAGCACACACCAGAGCGCTATATAACAGAGGGATATACACTATACACAAGTGAATTTTCCCCCAATAGCTGCTTATATCACAATATGCGCCTAAATTTATGTGCCCCCCCTATCTTTTTTACCCTTTCTGTAGTGTATACTGCAGGGGAGAGCCTGGGGAGCGTCCTTCCAGCGGAGCTGTGAAGAGAAAATGGCGCTGGCTGTGCTGAGGAAGATAGCCCCGCCCCTTCAGCGGCAGGCTTCTCCCGCTTTTTTAATGAAAATTATGGCGGGGGATTAGGCACATATACAGTTTAGAACTGTATTATGTGCAGTTTGCCACCTTAAGGTATACTAATTGCAGCCCAGGGCTCCCCCCCCCCCAGCGCCCTGCACCCACCTGTGACCGGAGCGTGTGGTGTGCTGTGGGAGCAATGGTGCACAGCTGCAGTGCTGTGCGCTACCTTATTGAAGACCGGAGTCTTCAGCCGCCGATTTTCTCCGGTATCTTCCGTCTTCTGGCTCTGCAAGGGGGACGGCGGCGCGGCTCCGGGAACGGACGATCGAGGACGGGCCCTGTGTTCGATCCCTCTGGAGCTAATGGTGTCCAGTAGCCTTAGAAGCACAAGCTAGCTGCAAGCAGGTAGGTTTGCTTCTCTCCCCTAAGTCCCACGTAGCAGTGAGTCTGTTGCCAGCAGATCTCACTGAAAATAAAAAACCTAACAAATACTTTCTTTATAGTGAACTCAGGAGAGCCCACTAAGTGCATCCAGCTCTGGCCGGGCACAGATTCTAACTGGGGTCTGGAGGAGGGGCATAGAGGGAGGAGCCAGTGCACACCAGATATAGTACCTAATCTTTCTTTAAAGAGTGCCCAGTCTCCTGCGGAACCCGTCTATTCCACATGGTCCTTACGGAGTACCCAGCATCCACTAGGACGTCAGAGAAAGGCTGTATCAACCATGTAGGCCCAGAAAGGATGTGATTTAGGAAAGTGCATATATGCTAATAGTATTTACCATTATTTTGTGTTCTGCTGGTTTATTATATTCAATAGAGAACTAATAGTAATATTGACCACACATAGTAAAATATTACTATGAATATACAGCAATTGGCCCTAAATTGTCACATTTATAATTCAAAAATTGCAGTTCTTTAATCCCTTGCTTCGTAAGTCTGCCTGTTCTTATGACCTTTGTGTGCTGTCACCTTCTTACCACACTAACAGATCCCCATATGGTCTGGAGGTTATCCAGAGTAGGGTTGTCAACTGACAGTTTAACTATCAATAGTACAGATGTGTGCGTGTGTAAAACACATGAAGACTGTGGCCACGTATGAGCAATATGGTATGGAAAATGGCGGTGGGCTTTACCATAATGGTAAAACCACTGTGAGGAAAATACAGATGGTTACTAACCACCAGTGGTGGATGACCAACTCTAATCCAGCTACAGCACGTAATGCGCTACTTTATTGTTTGCAGAGATTGACAGCAACCAATCAGATTCTATCTATTATATTCCAGAAGGTGCTAGATAAATGATAAGTAGAATCTGATTGGCTGCTTGCTATGGGCAACATCTCCACTTCTTAAAACCTGTACTTTAGTAAATATAGCCCTAGGAGTGTATTCTATGTGCCCTTCTGCCAACTTGTGTATTATGTGCAGACGTTCAAAAGTAAATGCTTCAGTAGTTATTGTTCTTCACATCCTAAAGTCAGTGTGTACATACATCACCTCGCCAACCATGTAAATTACAGTATGATTCTGTGGATCACCAGTGAGGCAGAATCAGTATTTGTGTAACCAACTAAATTAGTGCAATTGGGAAATAGAAGCACATGAAAAACTTGTGAACATTGGGCCTTATTCAGGTCGCATCGCAAACATGATGTGATCACAATTTCTGAGATCAGGGTGCAGCGCGCACGCGCAGGTCCCGTCCTGCGCAAGAACATGCAGTTATTGCGGTGGGTTGCATTAACTGTGAACACCTCTGCTTGAATGACAGGGAGAGGAATTTGCAGGGTGGCGACGGACCATAGTAGGGGCAGTGCGGGGAAGACGGGGGTGGATCGGCAGTATTTTTGGGACGGCTGTATGAAGTCACATGTAACCGCTCCTAACAAAAAAATGGCGGCGAGAGGCTTCCCTAGTTTCTGCGACCACCCACTAATTGCGGCACGATTTCAATTAGAGCACGGTTGCAGTTGGTGGGCGGCGGGTATCATGACAGGTTGCCTTGCCCTGCAATGGGTGGCTCCCAGCATGTGAAAGAAGCAGAATTTGCAATCCGTACTGAATAACCCCCATGATCCTATATGCTGCGCTGTGCAGATCTTGGTATGTAGGAGCAAATATAAATGTTCACGTAAAGAATATAGGGGGTAATTCAGATCTGATCGCTGCTGTGCATTTAAGCAGTCAATGATGTACCAGCATTAGTAGCATAGCAAACAGGTGCATAAACTTTAATTGAAAAAACTGCTGGGCGGAGCTTGCATAAACAGTCAATGAAGTACTAGCATTAGTAGAGTAGCAGACAGGTGCATAAGCTTTAACTGGAAACACTGCTGGGCGGAGCTTGCATAAACAGTCAATGATGTACCAGCATTAACAGAATAGCAGACAGGTGCATAATATTTAACTGGAACACTGCTGGGCGGAGCTTGCATAAAAAGTCAACTATGTACCAGCATTAATAGAATAGCGGACAGGTGCATAAGCATGAACTGAAAGACTGCTGGGCAGAGCTTGCATAAACAGTCAATGAAGTACCAGCATTAATAGAATAGCAGACAGGTGCATAAGATTTAACTGGAAACACTGCTGGGCGGAGCTTGCATAAACAGTCAATGATGTACCAGCACTAACAGAATAGCAGACAGGTGCATAATATTTAACTGGAACACTGCTGGGCGGAGCTTGCATAAACAGTCAATGATGTACCAGCATTAATAGAATAGCGGACAGGTGCATAAGCATGAACTGAAAGACTGCTGGGCAGAGCTTGCATAAACAGTCAATGAAGTACCAGCATTAATAGAATAGCAGACAGGTGCATAAGATTTAACTGGAAACACTGCTGGGCGGAGCTTGCATAAACAGTCAATGAAGTACCAGCATTAATAGAATAGCAGACCGGTGCATAAGATTTAACTGGAAACACTGCTGGGCGGAGCTTGCATAAACAGTCAATGATGTACCAGCATTAATAGAATAGCGGACAGGTGCATAAGCATGAACTGAAAGACTGCTGGGCAGAGCTTGCATAAACAGTCAATGAAGTGCCAGCATTAATAGAATAGCAGACAGGTGCATAAGCTTTAACTGGAAACACTGCTGGGCGGAGCTTGCATAAACAGTCAATGAAGTACCAGCATTAATAGAATAGCAGACAGGTGCATAAGATTTAACTGGAAACACTGCTGGGCGTAGCTTGCATAAACAGTCAATGATGTACCAGCATTAATAGAATAGCAGACAGGTGCATAAGCTTGAACTGAAACACTGCTGGGTGGAGCTTGCATAAACAGTCAATGATGTACCAGCATTAGTAGAATAGCAGGCAGGTGCATAAACTTTAACTGGAAACACTGCTGGGCGGAGTTTGCATAAACAGTCAATGAAGTACCAGCATTAGTAGAATAGCAGACAGATGCATAAGCTTTAACTGGAAACACTGCTGGGCGCAGTTTGCATAAACAGTCAATGAAGTGCCCATATTAGTAGAATAGCAGACAGGTGCATAAGCTTTAACTGGAAACACTGCTGGGTGGAGTTTGCATAAACAGTCAATGATGTAACAGCATTAATAGAATAGCAGACAGGTGCATGAGCTTTAACTGGAACACTGCTGGGCGGAGTTTGCATAAACAGTCAATGAAGTACCAGCATTAGTAGAATAGCAGACAGGTGCATAAGCTTTAACTGGAAACACTGCTGGGTGGAGTTTGCATAAACAGTCAATGATGTACCAGCATTAATAGAATAGCAGACAGGTGCATAAGCTTGAACTGAAACACTGCTGGGTGGAGTTTGCATAAACAGTCAATGATGTACCAGCATTAGTAAAATAGCAGACAGGTGCATAAGCTTTAACTGGAAACACTGCTGGGCGGAGTTTGCATAAACAGTCAATGAAGTACCAGCATTAGTAAAATAGCAGACAGGTGCATAAGCTTTAACTGGAAACACTGCTGGGCGGAGTTTGCATAAACAGTCAATGAAGTGCCCATATTAGTAGAATAGCAGACAGGTGCATAAGCTTTAACTGGAAACACTGCTGGGTGGAGTTTGCATAAACAGTCAATGATGTAACAGCATTAATAGAATAGCAGACAGGTGCATAAGCTTTAACTGGAAACACTGCTGGGTGGAGTTTGCATAAACAGTCAATGATGTACCAGCATTAGTAGAATAGCGGACAGGTGCATGAGCTTTAACTGGAACACTGCTGGGCGGAGTTTGCATAAACAGTCAATGAAGTACCAGCATTAGTAGAATAGCGGACAGGTGCATAAGCTTTAACTGGAAACACTGCTGGGTGGAGTTTGCATAAACAGTCAATGATGTACCAGCATTAATAGAATAGCGGACAGGTGCATAAGCTTGAACTGAAATGCTGCTGGGCGGAGTTTGTATAAACAGTCAATGATGTACGAGCATTAATAGAATAGCAGACAGGTGCATAAGCTTTAACTGGAAACACTGCTGGGTGGAGTTTGCATAAACAGTCAATGATGTACCAGCATTAATAGAATAGCGGACAGGTGCATAAGCTTGAACTGAAATGCTGCTGGGCGGAGTTTGCATAAACAGTCAATGAAGTACCAGCATTAATAGAATAGCAAACAGGTGCATAAACTTTAACTGGAAACACTGCTGGGTGGAGCTTGCATAAACAGTCAATGATGTACCAGCATTAACAGAATAGTGGACAGGTGCATCAGCTTTTACTGGAAACATTGCTGGGTGGAGTTTGCATAAACAGTCAATGATGTACCAGCATTAGTAGAATAGCAGATGGGTGCAAAAGCTTTAACTGGAAACACTGCTGGGCGGAGCTTGCATAAACAGTCAATGATGTACCAGCATTAGTAGAATAGCAGACAGGTGCATAAACTTTAACTGGAAACACTGCTGGGTGGAGTTTGCATTAACAGTCAATGAAGTACCAGCATTAGTAGAATAGCAGACAGGTGCATAAGCTTTAACTGGAAACACTGCTGGGCGGAGCTTGCATAAACAGTCAATGATGTACCAGCATTAGTAGAATAGCAGACAGGTGCATAAGCTTTAACTGAAATACTGCTGGGCGGAGCTTGTAGAAACAGTCAATGATGTACCAGCATTAATAGAATAGCAGACAGGTGCATAAGCTTTAACTGGAAACACTGCTGGGTGGAGTTTGCATAAACAGTCAATGATGTACCAGCATTAATAGAATAGCAGACAGGTGCATAAGCTTTAACTGAATCACTGCTGGGCGGAGTTTGCATAAACAGTCAATGATGTACCAGCATTAATAGAATAGCAGACAGGTGCATAAGCTTTAACTGAAAACTAGAGATGAGCGGGTTCGGTTTCTCTGAATCCGAACCCGCACGAACTTCATGTTTTTTTTCACGGGTCCGAGCGACTCGGATCTTCCCGCCTTGCTCGGTTAACCCGAGCGCGCCCGAACGTCATCATGACGCTGTCGGATTCTCGCGAGACTCGGATTCTATATAAGGAGCCGCGCGTCGCCGCCATTTTCACACGTGCATTGAGATTGATAGGGAGAGGACGTGGCTGGCGTCCTCTCCATTTAGATTAGAAGAGAGAGAGAGATTGACCTGATTTACTGGAGCTTAGGAGTACTGTAGAAGTGTAGAGAGTGCAGAGTTTACTAGTGACTGACCACAGTGACCACCAGACAGTGCAGTTTTATTTAATATATCCGTTCTCTGCCTGAAAAAAACGATACACACAGTGACTCAGTCACATACCATATCTGTGTGCACTGCTCAGCCCAGTGTGCTGCATCATCTATGTATATATATCTGACTGTGCTCAGCTCACACAGCTTATAATTGTGGGGGAGACTGGGGAGCACTGCAGTGCCAGTTATAGGTTATAGCAGGAGCCAGGAGTACATATTATATTAAAATTAAACAGTGCACACTTTTGCTGCAGGAGTGCCACTGCCAGTGTGACTGACCAGTGACCTGACCACACTGACCACCAGTATAGTTAGTAGTATACTATATTGTGTGATTGCCTGAAAAAGTTAAACACTCGTCGTGTGACTTTACTTGTGTGGTGTTTTTTTTTTTATTCTATAAAAAACTCATTCTGCTGACAGACAGTGTCCAGCAGGTCCGTCATTATATAATATATATACCTGTCCGGCTGCAGTAGTGATATATATATATTTTTTATATCATTATTTATCATCCAGTCGCAGCAGACACAGTACGGTAGTTCACGGCTGTAGCTACCTCTGTGTCGGCACTCGGCAGTCCGTCCATAATTGTATACCACCTACCCGAGGTTTTTTTTTCTTTCTTCTTTATACATACATACTACTACATCTCTTTATCAACCAGTCTATATTAGCAGCAGACACAGTACGGTAGTTCACGGCTGTAGCTACCTCTGTGTCGGCACTCGGCAGTCCGTCCATAATTGTATACCACCTACCCGTGGTTTTTTTTTTCTTTCTTCTTTATACATACATACATACTACTACATCTCTTTATCAACCAGTCTATATTAGCAGCAGACACAGTACAGTACGGTAGTTCACGGCTGTAGCTACCTCTGTGTCGGCACTCGGCAGTCCGTCCATAATTGTATACCACCTACCCGTGGTTTTTTTTTCTTTCTTCTTTATACATACTACATCTCATTATCATCCAGTCTATATTAGCAGCAGACACAGTACAGTACGGTAGTCCACGGCTGTAGCTACCTCTGTGTCGGCACTCGGCAGTCCATCCATAATTGTATACCACCTACCCGTGGTTTTTTTTTCTTTCTTCTTTATACATACTACATCTCATTATCATCCAGTCTATATTAGCAGCAGACACAGTACAGTACGGTAGTCCACGGCTGTAGCTACCTCTGTGTCGGCACTCGGCAGTCCATCCATAATTGTATACCACCTACCCGTGGTTTTTTTTCTTTCTTCTTTATACATACTACATCTCATTATCATCCAGTCTATATTAGCAGCAGACACAGTACAGTACGGTAGTCCACGGCTGTAGCTACCTCTGTGTCGGCACTCGGCAGTCCATCCATAATTGTATACCACCTACCCGTGGTTTTTTTTTCTTTCTTCTTTATACATACTACATCTCATTATCATCCAGTCTATATTAGCAGCAGACACAGTACAGTACGGTAGTCCACGGCTGTAGCTACCTCTGTGTCGGCACTCGGCAGTCCATCCATAATTGTATACCACCTACCCGTGGTTTTTCTTTCTTTCTTCTTTATACATACTACATCTCATTATCATCCAGTCTATATTAGCAGCAGACACAGTACAGTACGGTAGTCCACGGCTGTAGCTACCTCTGTGTCGGCACTCGGCAGTCCATCCATAATTGTATACCACCTAACCGTGGTTTTTTTTTCTTTCTTCTTTATACATACTACATCTCATTATCATCCAGTCTATATTAGCAGCAGACACAGTACAGTACGGTAGTCCATGGCTGTAGCTACCTCTGTGTCGGCACTCGGCAGTCCATCCATAATTGTATACCACCTACCCGTGGTTTTTTTTTCTTTCTTCTTTATACATACTACATCTCATTATCATCCAGTCTATATTAGCAGCAGACACAGTACAGTACGGTAGTCCACGGTAGTGCCACTCCTAGATGGGCCCGGTGTTTGTGTCGGCCACTAGGGTCGCTTATCTTGCTCACACAATCAGCTACCTCATTGCGCCTCTTTTTTTCTTTGCGTCATGTGCTGTTTGGGGAGGGTTTTTTGGAAGGGACATCCTGCGTGACACTGCAGTGCCACTCCTAGATGGGCCCGGTGTTTGTGTCGGCCACTAGGGTCGCTTATCTTACTCACACAGCGACCTCGGTGCAAATTTTAGGACTAAAAATAATATTGTGAGGTGTGAGGTATTCAGAATAGACTGAAAATGAGTGGAAATTATGGTTTTTGAGGTTAATAATACCTTGGGATCAAAATGACCCCCAAATTCTATGATTTAAGCTGTTTTTTATGGTTTTTTGAAAAAAACACCCGAATCCAAAACACACCCGAATCCGATAAAAAAAATTCGGTGAGGTTTTGCCAAAACGCGTTCGAACCCAAAACACGGCCGCGGAACCGAACCCAAAACCAAAACACAAAACCCGAAAAATTTCCGGCGCTCATCTCTACTGAAAACACTGCTGGGTGGAACTTGTAGAAACAATGAAGTACCAGCATTAATAGCATAGCAAACAGGTGCATAAACTTTAATTGAAACCACTGCTGGGCAGAGCTTGCATAAACAGTCTATGAAGTACCAGCATTAGTAGAATAGCGGACAGGTGCATAACCCTAACGGAAACACTGCTGGGCGGAGTTTGCATAAACAGTCAAAGCAGAGGCGGAACTACCGCCAGTGCAACCAGTGCGTTGCACTGGGGCCCACTTCTATCCAGGGGCCCAAAGCATGTATTGTGTCAAACTGACTCATTACATGCCGCTGTGTGCTGCGGGCAACCGCTGCCCGCAGCGCACAGCCGCCCGGAGAGGAGAGGAGCAGCGGTACGAGGAAGGAGGAGGAGGGAGGTGGAGGAGGGAGCCGCAGCAGCGCTTTGTTACTGGTGGAGGCGCTGCTGCTGCTGCCCCTCTGCTTCACTATAGGCTGTCTTCCGAGAACAGCCTATAGTGAAGCAGAGGGGCAGCAGCAGCAGCGCCTCCACCAATAACACAGCGCTGCTGCGGCTCCCTCCTCCACCTCCCTCCTCCTCCTTCTCTACTGCCCGGGAATCATCAAGCTGCAACGAGGAGCCTGAGCCAGCGGAGAGGGTAAGTATAATTCTTCTTTCTTTCTGTCTCTTTCTTTCTTTCTTTCTTGGGACTGCCTGCCGCAATGTGTAAAAATGGGGAATCTGCCTGCCGCTATGTGTAAAAATGGGGAATGTGCCTGCTAGAGATGAGCGGATTCGGTTCCTCGGAATCCGAACCCCCCCGAACTTCAGCCTTTTTACACGGGTCCGAGGCAGACTCGGATCTTCCCGCCTTGCTCGGCTAACCCGAGTGCGCCCGAACGTCATCATCCCGCTGTCGGATTCTCGCGAGGCTCGTATTCTATCGCGAGACTCGGATTCTATATAAGGAGCCGCGCGTCGCCGCCATTTTCACACGTGCATTGAGATTGATAGGGAGAGGACGTGGCTGGCGTCCTCTCCGTTTAGATAGAGAGTGAGACACTTGATTTACCAGTAATTTAATTTTAGTAATTTTGGGGAGCATTCGGAGTACTCAGAGAGTGCAGAGTTTTGCTGATAGTTATACTAGTGACCACCAGTTTTATTTATTATTTAAAATCCGTTCTCTGCCTGAAAAAAACGATACACAGTCACATACCATATCTGTGCTCAGCCTCAGTGTGCTGCATGATAATATCATCTATGTATATCTGACTGTGCTGAGTGCTCACTGCTCACACAGCTTAATTGTGGGGGAGACTGGGGAGCAGTTATAGCAGGAGTACATAACAGTGCACACTTTTGCTTCCAGTGTGACTGACCAGTGACCACCAGTATATTGTCTGCCTGAAAAAGTTAAATACTCGTGTGGTGTTTTTTTTTTAAATTCTATAAACACATTCTGCTGACAGACAGTGTCCAGCAGGTCCGTCATTCATTATATTATAATATATACCTGCAGTAGTGATATATATATTTTTTTTATATCATTATCATCCAGTCTATACTAGCAGACGCAGTACGGTAGTCCACGGCTGTAGCTACCTCTGTGTCGGCAGTGCTCGTCCATAATTGTATACCTACCTGTGGTGGTTTTTTTTTTTTCTATCTTCTTCATACTAGTAGTTTAGGAGTCTGCTGCTGACAGTGTCCAGCAGGTCCGTCATTATATAATATATACCTGTCCTGCAGTAGTGATATATATATATTTTTTATATCATTATCATCCAGTCTATACTAGCAGACGCAGTACGGTAGTCCACGGCAGTAGCTACCTCTGTGTCGGCAGTGCTCGTCCATAATTGTATACCTACCTGTGGTGGTTTTTTTTTTTTCTATCTTCTTCATACTAGTAGTTTAGGAGTCTGCTGCTGACAGTGTCCAGCAGGTCCGTCATTATATAATATATACCTGTCCTGCAGTAGTGATATATATATATTTTTTATATCATTATCATCCAGTCTATACTAGCAGACGCAGTACGGTAGTCCACGGCTGTAGCTACCTCTGTGTCGGCAGTCACTCGTCATCCATAAGTATACTAGTATCCATCCATCTCCATTGTTTACCTGAGGTGCCTTTTAGTTGTGCCTATTAAAATATGGAGAACAAAAATGTTGAGGTTCCAAAAATAGGGAAAGATAATGATCGACTTCCACCTCGTGCTGAAGCTGCTGCCACTAGTCATGGCCGAGACGATGAAATGCCATCAACGTCGTCTGCCAAGGCCGATGCCCAATGTCATAGTACAGAGCATGTAAAATCCAAAACACCAAATATCAGTAAAAAAAGGACTCAAAAATCTAAAATAAAATCGTCGGAGGAGAAGCGTAAACTTGCCAATATGCCATTTACCACACAGAGTGGCAAGGAACGGCTGAGGCCCTGGCCTATGTTCATGGCTAGTGGTTCAGCTTCACATGAGGATGGAAGCACTCAGCCTCTCGCTAGAAAAATGAAAAGACTTAAGCTGGCAAAAGCACAGCAAAGAACTGTGCGTTCTTCGAAATCACAAATCCACAAGGAGAGTCCAATTGTGTCGGTTGCGATGCCTGACCTTCCCCACACTGGACGTGAAGAGCATGCGCCTTCCACCATTTGCACGCCCCCTGCAAGTGCTGGAAGGAGCACCCGCAGTCCAGTTCCTGATAGTCAGATTGAAGATGTCAGTGTTGAAGTACACCAGGATGAGGAGGATATGGGTGTTGCTGGCGCTGGGGAGGAAATTGACCAGGAGGATTCTGATGGTGAGGTGGTTTGTTTAAGTCAGGCACCCGGGGAGACACCTGTTGTCCGTGGGAGGAATATGGCCATTGACATGCCTGGTGAAAATACCAAAAAAATCAGCTCTTCGGTGTGGAAGTATTTCAACAGAAATGCGGACAACATTTGTCAAGCCGTGTGTTGCCTTTGTCAAGCTGTAATAAGTAGGGGTAAGGACGTTAACCACCTCGGAACATCCTCCCTTATACGTCACCTGCAGCGCATTCATCATAAGTCAGTGACAAGTTCAAAAACTTTGGGCGACAGCGGAAGCAGTCCACTGACCAGTAAATCCCTTCCTCTTGTAACCAAGCTCACGCAAACCACCCCACCAACTCCCTCAGTGTCAATTTCCTCCTTCCCCAGGAATGCCAATAGTCCTGCAGGCCATGTCACTGGCAATTCTGACGAGTCCTCTCCTGCCTGGGATTCCTCCAATGCATCCTTGCGTGTAACGCCTACTGCTGCTGGCGCTGCTGTTGTTGCTGCTGGGAGTCGATGGTCATCCCAGAGGGGAAGTCGTAAGACCACTTTTACTACTTCCACCAAGCAATTGACTGTCCAACAGTCCTTTGCGAGGAAGATGAAATATCACAGCAGTCATCCTGCTGCAAAGCGGATAACTGAGGCCTTGGCATCCTGGGCGGTGAGAAACGTGGTTCCGGTATCCATTATTACTGCAGAGCCAACTATAGACTTGTTTGAGGTACTGTGTCCCTGGTACCAAATACCATCTAGGTTCCATTTCTCTAGGCAGGCGATACCGAAAATGTACACAGACCTCAGAAAAAGACTCACCAGTGTCCTAAAAAATGCAGTTGTACCCAATGTCCACTTAACCACGGACATGTGGACAAGTGGAGCAGGGCAGACTCAGGACTATATGACTGTGACAGCCCACTGGGTAGATGTATGGACTCCCACCGCAAGAACAGCAGCGGCGGCACCAGTAGCAGCATCTCGCAAACGCCAACTCTTTCCTAGGCAGGCTACGCTTTGTATCACCGCTTTCCAGAATATGCACACAGCTAAAAACCTCTTACGGCAACTGAGGAAGATCATCGCAGAATGGCTAACCCCAATTGGACTCTCCTGTGGATTTGTGGCATCGGACAACGCCAGCAATATTGGGTGTGCATTAAATATGGGCAAATTCCAGCACGTCCCATGTTTTGCACATACCTTGAATTTGGTGGTGCAGAATTATTTAAAAAACGAGAGGGGCGTGCAAGAGATGCTGACGGTGGCCAGAAGAATTGCGGGACACTTTCGGCGTACAGGCACCACGTACAGAAGACTGGAGCAACACCAAAAATGCCTGAACCTGCCCTGCCATCATCTGAAGCAAGAAGTGGTAACGAGGTGGAATTCAACCCTCTATATGCTTCAGAGGTTGGAGGAGCAGCAAAAGGCCATTCAAGCCTATACAACTGAGCACGATATAGGAGGTGGAATGCACCTGTCTCAAGCGCAGTGGAGAATGATTTCAACGTTGTGCAAGGTTCTGCAACCTTTTGAACTTGCCACACGTGAAGTCAGTTCAGACACTGCCAGCCTGAGTCAGGTCATTCCCCTCATCAGGCTTTTGCAGAAGAAGCTGGAGACATTGAAGGAGGAGCTAACACAGAGCGATTCCGCTAGGCATGTGGGACTTGTGGATGGAGCCCTTAATTCGCTTAACAAGGATTCACGGGTGGTCAATCTGTTGAAATCAGAGCACTACATTTTGGCCACCGTGCTCGATCCTAGATTTAAAACCTACCTTGGATCTCTCTTTCCGGCAGACACAAGTCTGCTGGGGTTCAAAGAACTGCTGGTGACAAAATTGTCAAGTCAAGCGGAACGCGACCTGTCAACATCTCCTCCTTCACATTCTCCCGCAACTGGGGGTGCGAGGAAAAGGCTCAGAATTCCGAGCCCACCCGCTGGCGGTGATGCAGGGCAGTCTGGAGCGACTGCTGATGCTGACACAGCTACCTCATTGCGCCTCTTTTTTTCTTTGTGTCATGTGCTGTTTGGGGAGTGTTTTTTTGAAGGGCCATCCTGCGTGACACTGCAGTGCCACTCCTAGATGGGCCAGGTGTTTGTGTCGGCCACTAGGGTCGCTGAGCTTACTCACACAGCTACCTCATTGCGCCTCTTTTTTTCTTTGCGTCATGTGCTGTTTGGGGAGTATTTTTTGGAAGGGCCATCCTGCCTGACACTGCAGTGCCACTCCTAGATGGGCCAGGTGTTTGTGTCGGCCACTTGGGTCGCTGAGCTTAGTCACACAGCTACCTCATTGCGCCTCTTTTTTCTTTGCGTTATGTGCTGTTTGGGGAGTGTTTTTTGGAAGGGCCATCCTGCGTGACACTGCAGTGCCACTCCTAGATGGGCCAGGTGTTTGTGTCGGCCACTTGGGTCGCTGAGCTTAGTCATCCAGCGACCTCGGTGCAAATTTTAGGACTAAAAATAATATTGTGAGGTGTGAGGTGTTCAGAATAGACTGAAAATGAGTGGAAATTATGGTTATTGAGGTTAATAATACTTTGGGATCAAAATGACCCCAAAATTCTATGATTTAAGCTGTTTTTTAGGGTTTTTTGAAAAAAACACCCGAATCCAAAACACACCCGAATCCGACAAAAAAAATTCGGTGAGGTTTTGCCAAAACGCGTTCGAACCCAAAACACGGCCACGGAACCGAACCCAAAACCAAAACACAAAACCCGAAAAATTTCCGGTGCACATCTCTAGTGCCTGCCACTATGTGTAAAAATGGGGAATCTGCCTGCCGCAGTGTGTAAAAATGGGGAATCTGCCTGCCGCAATGTGTAAAAATGGGGAATCTGCCTGCTGCAATGTGTAAAAATGGGGAATCTGCCTGCTGCAATGTGTAAAAATGGGGAATCTGCCTGCCAGTATGTGTAAAAATGGGGAATCTGCCTGCCGCAATGTGTAAAAAGGGGGAATCTGCCTGCCGTAATGTGTAAAAAGGGGGAATCTGCCTGCCGTAATGTGTAAAAAGGGGGACGCTGTCTGCCGTAATGTGTAAAAAGGGCACGCTGTCTGCCGTAATGTGTAAAAAGGGCACGCTGTCTGCCGTTATGTGTAAAAAGTGTACGCTGTCTGCCGTAATGTGTAAAAAGGGGACGCTGTCTGCCGTTATGTGTAAAAAGTGTACGCTGTCTGCCGTAATGTGTAAAAAGAGGATTCTGTCCGCTGTAAGGTGTAAAAGGGTCTCTACCTGTTGTAGTGGTGCTACTGTGCGGCGTAATTTGAATAATGGAGACTACTGTGCACCGTTTTATGAACTGGTATTATTTTGTGGCCACACCCCTTCCCCACGAAGCCACGCCACTATGTATTTTTGCACGCGCCTACGGCGCGCACTGCCCCTGTTTTGCATGCAGGGGTGGGGCTCCGACGCCGTTTCTTGCACACAGTGCTAAAATGTCTAGTTAATTACGGCACTGTTGCTAGGTATCCATTTCGCTGGCCCTGAGCAGGTCCCCCTCACCAGGTCCTCTCCAGGGGTGAGGGGGTGGACTTGGATGGGATGGGGGGGGGGGGGGGGGGCAAAACATTTTGTCCGACCTGGGCCCACCGCTAGCTAGTTCCGCCACTGAGTCAAAGAAGTACCAGCGTTAGTAGAACAGCAGAGAGGTGCATAAGCTTTATGATCCATTTCAATCAGGATTCAGGAGAAGACATAGCACTGAAACAGCCCTGGTGTGTGTGTTAAATGATCTTCTGATGGCAAAAGACAGAGGTGACTGTTCGATATTAATCCTTCTGGATCTCTCGGCAGCATTTGATACCGTGGACCATGGGCTTCTGATTGAGCGACTGATACATTTCTGTGGTCTGGATGGCACAGTCCTAAGCTGGTTCAAATCATTTCTCACAGGCAGGTCACAGAGAGTATCATCTGGATTATACTCATCACCACCAGTGCCATTGCCATGTGGTGTCCCACAAGGTTCTATACTATCCCCCATGCTTTTTGCAGTATACATGCTCCCATTGGGCGAAATAATCAGGCGCCATGGCCTGGTCTACCACTGCTATGCAGATGATACACAACTGTACTTGTCCTTTGCTCCCGGCACTGATAACCCAATAGCAACCCTAAATGGCTGTCTAGCTGAACTACAGGAGTGGATGAGCGCCAGTTGGCTACGACTGAACCCGGATAAAACAGAGGTCCTTATGATACGACCGCAACATCAAAGGACAAGACTGCAGCATAGCCAACCAACTGGACTTACCCTCGGGGATTCAGAATTACAGATCAGTGATCGTGTGCGGAATCTTGGCGTTGTCCTGGATGGTGGCTTGACACTTAAACATCAGATATCAGCCACAATCAAATCCTCATTCTTTCACCTGAGGAACATAGCCAGAATCAAGCACTTAATTCCCTCAGATGATATGCCAAAAGTCATACATGCATTTGTATCATCTCGTTTAGACTACTGTAATGCCCTCTACCTTGGTCTACCAGCAAAAGAATTGCAACGCTTACAGCTGGTGCAAAACACAGCTGCCAGGCTATTAACCAACCAGCCCCGTTCTAGCCACATAACACCCATTCTCTACTCCCTTCACTGGCTGCCTGTAAGATGGCGAATAATCTTCAAGATTGGCTTACTGAGTTTCAAAGCATTACATGACCAAGACCCAAGGTACCTGAAACAGCTTCTGACCCCATACTGCCCCACTCGATTACTGCGATCTGTAGATGAAGGACTTTTAGCAGTACCTAGAATCTACCGTAATTCATCTGGAGGTTGAGCTTTTAGTCATGCGGCTCCGACTCTATGGAACTCACTTTTCCGCACAGTGCGAGAAGCCCCAACTATAGAATCCTTCAAAAGAAGACTCAAGACTTTTCTGTTTACTCAAGCATTTCCATAATGTCCCTTATAGTATCTTCATGCTTCTGTATTTTATGAAAATGTACTTCATTATTTTCTGTACTCTATTATGCTATGTATCTGTTAAGCGCCTTGAGTCCTATTGGAGAAAGAGCGCCATATAAATAAAATTATTATTATTATTATTATAATAACTGAAACACTATTGGGCGGAGCTTGCATAAACAGTCAATGAAGCATGTATAAAACAAACACCTATTCTCTCAATTGCTCAGTACAAGCTATTCTCATTTACAAAACCACGGTTTCAATGACTGGCCATAATTAGCATAAAACAGCCAGCCTCTGAGAGCACATAACCAGACAATACTTCAACAGTAATTATAAAGGGGAATACACACCTCTACCCCCTTTTTGCAGCCAATGGGGTACCAATAACTAAGAGAAGCCCACCCCCTTATTAGCTTTATGTGCAGGGGCACAGCACTAGTGGGGATCCTATCCCCTTATACTCTCGTAATTAGGGCATAGATAATTAAGGGAAGGGACTACCCCCTTTTTCTTCTTGAATACAGCGGGCACCACGCTTAAAGGGAGCCTACACCTTTTTCATTAAAACATACCCCGGGGCAACAGAGGGAGGGGAGCCAAACCCCTATTAACCAAATTGGTCTGGATATGGTTGGTTTTAGGGGAGCCTACCCCCTTTCCTAAATGCTGGCCAAGTGCATAGTCTTGCAGCGGAAAAACATTAACAGGGGCAGAGTCCCGCAGCGGAAGGGTATAGAATTGAACTCACCCTTGTTACGGCTCTTCTGCCACCTCCAACCAGGTCCTGGGTCATTGATGCCACCCAGGATGCAATGCACCGCAGATGCACCCTTTGACCAATGCTGGCACAGGAGTCCTCTTTCTTCTATGCTCGGCAGGCTCTCCTCTCCTGGGCTGGATCGTTCTCTCCCGGCTGCGTCATCCTCTTATAAGCTGCTAGGGTTCCTCGGCAAAGGTCCTTTGATGGCAGGTCGTCCTTGCCACCAGCTGGTCTTCTCCCACTTCACTGGATGTTGTTTGAGTAGGCTTATCCACGTCTTCCCCGGTCTCTGGCCACATAGCCTTCCTCTGCGTTGATTCCCCGCCGCTCCGCTCAGCTGCTCTTCAATGAGTGGAAGCGCAGGCACCGTCGTGGGCAGCTCCTCTCTCCAGGGCTCCTGGACACTGGTTCTTGAGGCTTCCCTCCCTCTGTGATTCTCTCCAAGCAGCTCCGGACACACTCCACTTTCCCCGTTCTTCCACAGGCGGTCAGCACCTCTGATCCTGCGGACTCCACGGGCAATAGTGTCCTAGAGATTTTCCCGGGCTACAGCTGTTGCTGGCCACGGGTGAAAGCTTCCTGGCTAAGTGGCTCCAAAGCTCTCTAACAGGGGTGCCTGGATAGTAAAAGTACAGCCCAAATTCTACTCTGAGCTCTGTAGCACCTCTGCCTTTGTGAGGGAAAATAAATAAAGGGCAGCCCCTGTATTTTCAATTAAAAAAATAGGTATGCGTGGGGTATTACACAACGATGATGCAATCGTACCGCCATGGCACCCCGACCAGCCAACTTTCGCACCTGACATGTCTCCTATACGCCAATCGGGCTGCTCCCGGAGAAGGGTGCCGCAAAGTCAGTATTTATGCTTTATGGCAGGAGGATTCAGGCTGTGGTATCCTTTCTATAATATCCCCAGCCCATATTATCAGAGCCTAGTGCTGGTAGTGGCTTTTTTGGACCCCCCCCCTTTAATTTTGCCGCAACCAGCCTAGTGAGTGCTAGTGCTGTTTAACACTTTAGTACTTTTTTTTACGTTACTTTTTTCCATACAAAGAGCCATTGCACATATAGTATTAGTGGGATGCTGTAGGTCTTCTCTGGTCCCCATTTTGGGTTATACACCCATACTGTCCAGTGGTTCCCCCTCTCTGGTCAATCCTGCAATTTTTCACACACGGCATGAGTCTGACCAGGGCTGTCTTAACAGCAGTGTAGGCCCCTGGCAACAGCAATGCACTGGGACCCCTACCCATGCTCCAGTGGTAAGGGGTGGAGGAAGCTATCAGCAGCAGCTTTGATGTCCCACAGGCGGTAGGGGGGTGTTCTATGTTCTGCTCAGCATGTAGGACCTGAAGCAGTCATTTCTGCTAATTACTCCTTTACTGCACAGATGGGGCGGGAGTGAGAACACTAAACTGTAGAAGGGGACATTGGGCTGGATGAAGAAGACCTGCTAGATGACTTCCAGGGTGGTAGGGGGTGTTTAATACGTAGGTGAGGGGTGGATAGTGGAGTGGTTTTAATATTCATCAAGGAAGGTCAGCTTGCTTGACCACAGATATCTCAAGGTCCTGGATATAGATTTCTTAGCTTTGAATTGGATAAAAAACTAGAGAATCCCACCTTTCAAAAGGTAGTGGGGACTTGGTGATAAGAGTTCAGAAGCCAAAGCAATCCACCGACAAAAATATAAAACTGCATTAGGCGTGTGGAGCTGAAGCAAGGACCAGCTGCTTGAAGGCTGATATCTCTGGTTCTGGCAATAGTAGAGACAAGCTGCCAGTGTCCACTAAAAGGAGAAAGTCCCAGTTTTTGGAGTATACCCTCAGAAAAAGTCTAAGTCAGACAGAACCCGAGCTATCTGGCTGGGAAGAGCAATTAACAGGCTTCGATGGGAACCACTGCTTTGAAGTCTGATATCTCTAGTTCCCCAGGGCCGATTTTCAAAAATCTGGTACCCCTGGAAAGAGGGGACGCTCAGCTATCAGCCGAGGCCCCTTATACTCCTGGGGCACTTGGTCAAGTGCCCATTGAGCCCATACGAAAAGAAGGCCCTGCGTCTGACCCAAGCTTATGCAGCTATGAGCAATTGAGCAATTACTGTTGATTCATGATTGTAAGCATCTCAGCTGTCCAGTTATACCCACTTGTGACTGAACATGTGTAACTGGGCTGCGACTGTAGGCCCAATTCACCATGGTTAGCAGATGTGCGTAAATCGCTATTCAGTGATTTCCGTACATCTGCGCATGCAGGCATGCCGCTGCGCACATGTTCGAGGACTTAAACTGCGATCGCAGTTTATGAGCCGGTGGGGATGGGGCGGCGTCGTGGTTTGGAGGTGGTGTAAAATGCCCACCCTGGAAAGTGTCCTTCTGCTCAGCTTGCAGAGAGGGCTGTATTGTAAGAAGCATGTAGCTCTGTAAGGGTAGCGGTCTGCAGTCATTAGGTCGACCACATATGGTCGACAGACAAAAGGTCGAAATGGACATAATGTCAACATGGGTGGTCGACAGTGGAAAAGGTTAACATGGAGAAACATGGAGAAAAAGCCGACAGGGTCAAAAGGTTGGCAATAGAATAGTCAACACACTTTTTTTGCATTTTTTGGGTTAGTCTGGATAGTTTTGTCATATGGGACCATTATTTGTAGAAACGTGGCCCCTTGCAGAGTCGCTCAACTCACCACAAGGTTACTAAATGTTATGATTTGTGACATGGATAGTCAAAGGTGGGAAAAGTCCAAAATCCATGTGAACCTGTCGAATGTTTGAACATGTTGACCTTTTCTAGTGTCGACCTTTCATATGTCAACTTTTCATCCATGTCAACCTTGTGCCTGTCGACCATATCGGGTCTGCCTAATATCTGTTGACCTAATGCATGACAACCCATAGTCCGTATCCCAAGGATAGCATATGTGTCCAGTAGAGAATAGTCATATCTGCATATCTATGATCAGGTTCTCTGGCATGCGTGGGGACGGCCAACACAAGGCTAGTCCGCCACGCATATCAGACCCTACCCCCTCTCCCCCTGCACAGGTGCGACTGCAGGTGACTACCCGCCGTGCTTTGGGTCGCAGTCGCCGTGGCCCGCTCCACCAATGGTCCGGACACACCTGCGTTGTCCAGACTGCGCCCCCTCCCCAACGACGTTCTAACACCGTTGGCATGCCCCCTCCCGCCCCACGAGCGCCTCTGCCTGTCAATCAGGCAGAGGCGATCGCATCAGTGAGATGCTTTCACATCTCAATGGGTGTGCACGCGCAGTGCGCTGATGCGTGTGCGCACTCTACAAAGAGCTTCAGAGTGCTTCGATCGCCTCTGAATTAGGCCCATAGTCTGACTGTGTTAGTAGTAAATGTTAAAATGACAATGCACAACTTATATACAATATACTCGCTTTGTGTCTAGACAGCAGTATTAATAAATAATAAAGTCACATTTACCATGTAAAAATCAATTAAGTCAAGATGCAAATACAAAGTGAAAGTACTCATTAAGTACGTGTAAATAGTCAGACATCTGTTGTCTTGTCCTTTGCAAGATCAAATGAAAATCTGCTTTCGTGCTGCGGACCGATTGCAAATGCCAATTTAATCATGTGAACAGCTTGCAGAAACCACACTACTGATATTAATAGTGCTAGTGGGCGGAATCAAGTGCACACAGCCAATCAGACGAGGCCCCCAATTGTCTTCATCATCATCAGTTTCTATTTTGCACCAGCGGTCGAGCCCTCATAAGTGATCCTCCTCCAGTTGCATATTACTTTTCTTGTGTTCAGAATGGGGAGCATTTTCACAGTGACACTGTTCTTGGATGCTACTTCCAACCCCTGTTCCCATCTTCTAAACACAAGAAATTGTGAGACCGAAATACATCCAGGTCACCATAGAGACAGAGGACCATTGCAGTTTCTGCTAAAAAGCAGTTACTGCGATTAAATAGTTACCGCCCAGAAATTGAGAAAAAACGCCCATTGCAGAAACTGCGAATGCATCGCAATATGTGGGCTGATCGCAAAACCATACGCAATTACTGGAACATCGAAGATTTTTCCTATCTACGCCAGGCAAGGTAGTCCATAATTATTGCGACACAATAGACTGGAAGTGGTCATCGCTGACTTCAGAGGCCCTCCTTAAAAAAACGCCTGGGCACGCCTGCATTTTTTCAGACACACTCAGAAAACGTCAGGTTTCGGCCCAGAAACGGCTGTCAAACAGCGACTACACTGCACATGTTCAGATTTTATTCTGTAAGATCCCTCGTAGTGCAATAGACCCCATAGACTGATTGACAAATTGCAACTGCTTAGGAATGGAGCGGAGAGCGGCGACAGGATGCATCACAGAAAACGGGGGAGTTGGTCCTTATTTCTTGGCATGCTGAAGCCTGGTGTCTGCGTCCTTGGATACAGCATCATCAATTCCCCGGTCATCTGGAGTAACCCGAAGGTTACTCAGATGTCCAATGTTCGGCAGCAGGCGTCTATAACACAAAACTCCTCCTGCGGCATTAACATATTAGGGCACAGCCGCTATGTGATCTGCGTAGATCTCTGAATCGGGCCTTCAGTTCTGACCTTGAGAATAAAGAAGCATACAGCACCTTTGCAAGCAAACAACTTTTTTTTTTAATAGGCTTCTAATTTCCCAGTATGCAAACACTGTCTGACAGTCGTTAGCTCCAATGAATTATACAAGTGATTATAATGCACACAAGCCGTTCCAGGACACCGCGATCATAAACAGATACCCAAAAGTGTTTTTCTCTGGTGCTTCCATAAATTATAGATAGATATGCAGATAAAAAGCTCATAACTCTTTGCACAATGGGGAATTAAGCAGTGAGGATGAAATAAACTCACTTGTTGGGACACAATTTATCCAGTAGCTCAGTACAAAAATTAATCTACAGTGTAATCCTCCATAAACCTATTACCCAGAATGCTGGGACTCTCATCTGGAGTGAGGGATCTCAGGCTGGAGTCTGGAAAGCGTTATCTATATAATTTGCCGTTAGGACAACATGTACAAGATGTTACATGTGAAATAATTATAATCACACTCCTGTACAATGACAGTGTTCTAATATTCCTTGTTACATATGAAATGTCTTTTTTATGACTTAACTGCTCGCTAACAAATGCTGAACATTGAATTATTGACGAGGCAAGATAGTAATTCTGCACAATAAATCTCAGATCCGTACTTCTTGTTTGCATATCATTTAAAAAGACTTTGTTTTAACTTCCTTTTCTTCTTTTTTAGATTCAATGCTGCACAGATATAGGGAGATATTTATCAAGTCTTGGAGAGAGATGAAATACCAACCAATCAAGTTATGTGATCATTTTACAGGTTATGCTAAAAAAAAATGGCCGATGCTAATTTGTTGCTATAAGCAACTTCTCCACTTTATCTCTCCTATAACACCTTCAGATGGAAGAGTGCAGAGCTAAATGCAAGTCCATGTGTGGAGTATGTGTGTGCTGTGCAAATGCACCAAAACCAAGTTTATGCAATTACAAGTGATACACAGGAAAAAGAAAAATGCCGGTGCACACTCTAAGCACTAAGAATAGTGATAGTCAAAATTATTTTGATAAACTCTTACAATTAACATGGAGTAGAAGTGAAGTTCTTAGCACAAATTTGGGCAAAATTATGGGCCCATCCAGGTGAACTTCATTAAATGGGTCCCCAACAACACATTACATTCATTTAATTTATCCAGGTTTTACCTTTAAATAGAGCCTGTTCTAATATGTAGTCAGCAGCAGGGGCGTCAGAACATTTTTAGGTGGGGGGGGGGCAAGATATCGTTTCCGTTTGGCGCCCCTAAATCGCTAAATGCTGCCCCCTCTGTGTTATACAGTACCTCATAACAAAAATGGAGAGAGAGGGGTAAATTTACTAAGATTCGTGTTTTCCCGTTTGAGGTCAAAGTTCAATCACGAATGACATCGAAAGTGTAAATATGCAACTTTTTGAATTGATTACGACTAATTTACTAAGCTGCCATATTCTGCATTTTCGGGTTTTCCGATGTCGATGTCATTCGTTTTTTTAGGCAGTGTTTTACGTGAGTGACTTGTAAAACACTGCCGACTTTAATACAATGAATCTCGGCCGGATCTGAGAGATCCGTGCTGGGCTTCATTGTGCACTTTGTTAAACAAAAAAATAAAGTTGAAATGTTAAAAAAAAAATTGCGTGGGGTCCCCCCTCCTAAGGCAAACCAGCCTCGGGCTCTTTGAGCCGATCCTGGTTGCTGAAATATGGGAAAAAAATGGACAGGGGTTCCCCCATATTTAAGCAACCAGCATCGGGCTCTGCGCCTGGTCCTGGTTCCAAAAATACGGGGGACAAAAAGAGTAGGGGTCCCCCGTATTTTTGAAACCAGCACCGGGCTCCACTAGCTGGACAGATAATGCCACAGCCGGGGGTCACTTTTATACAGTGCCTTGCGGCCGTGGCATCAAATATCCAACTAGTCACCCCTGGCCGGGGTACCCTGGGGGAGTGGGGACCCCTTCAATCAAGGGGTCCCCCCCCCCAGCCACCCAAGGGCCAGGGGTGAAGCCCGAGGCTGTCCCCCCCATCCAATAGGCTGCGGATGGGGGGCTGATAGCCTTTGTGAAAAGTGATTGATATTGTTTTTAGTAGCAGTACTACAATGCCCAGCAAGCCTCCCCCGCAAGCTGGTACTTGGAGAACCACAAGTACCAGCATGCGGCGGAAAAATGGGCCCGCTGGTACCTGTAGTACTACTACTAAAAAAATACCCCAATAAAGACAACACACACACACCTTGACAGTATAACTTTAATACATACATACACACCACCATATACACATACTTACCTTATGCTCCCACGCAGGTCGGTCCTCTTCTCCAGTAGAATCCATGGTGTACCTGTAGAAAACATTATACTCACATAATCCAGTGTTTTCGGCTCCTCTGTAAATCCTTTTGTAATCCACGTACTTGAAAAAATAAAAAAACGGACACCCGACCACGAACTGAAAGGGGACCCATGTTTTCACATGGGCCCCCTTTCCCCGAATGCCAGAAACCCACTCTGACTGATGTCTAAGTGGGTTTCTTCAGCCAATCAGGGAGCGCCATGTTGTAGCACCCTCCTGATCGGCTGTGTGCTCCTGTACTGTATGACAGGCGGCACACGGCAGTGTTACAATGTAGCGCCTATGCGCTCCATTGTAACCAATGGTGGGAACTTTCAGGTCAGCGGTTGACCGAAAGTGACCCCACCAATGTTAGAACACCATTGGTGGGGCACGGTCCGGACAACGCAGGTGTGTCCGGACCATTGTGGGGGTGGGCCACGGCAGCTGCGTGACGTCACATGCAGCTGATGCGCCCCGGGACGCAGTGGGTAGTCGCGTGCCAGCACAGCTAGGCTGTGCACTAGCTGCGCAGACAGGGGACTACTCGCTGGGTGCGAAGGCATCGCAGCCATGCGATGCTTCCACACGCGGTGGAGGGGAGGGCAGAGCCAGACATGCGGGGCGGACTAACCCTGTGCTGGGCGTCCCCCCACATGTCTGAGTAACTGATCGCAGATGTGCTAAATTTAGCACATCTACGATCAGATCTGTATCACCCCCATTGTCAAAGAGAGAGAGTGTGGAGGGGACAGAGAGACAGTGTCAGGGAGAGCAGGATGTACTAATGCTTACTGCCACGGTTTTTCCCATTTACTGCAGAGGCTATTTAATGCAGAGAGATGTACTATACCTCGGGCACTGATTAGTGATAAGCACCGGAAATTTTTCGGGTTTTGTGTTTTGGTTTTGGGTTCGGTTCCGCGGCCGTGTTTTGGGTTCGAACGCGTTTTGGCAAAACCTCACCGAATTTTTTTTGTCGGATTCGGGTGTGTTTTGGATTCGGGTGTTTTTTTCAAAAAACCCTAAAAAACAGCTTAAATCAAAGAATTTGGGGGTCATTTTGATCCCAAAGTATTATTAACCTCAATAACCATAATTTCCACTCATTTTCAGTCTATTCTGAACACCTCACACCTCACAATATTATTTTTAGTCCTAAAATTTGCACCGAGGTCGCTGGATGGCTAAGCTAAGCGACCCAAGTGGCCGACACAAACACCTGGCCCATCTAGGAGTGGCACTGCAGTGTCACGCAGGATGGCCCTTCCAAAAAAAACACTCCCCAAACAGCACATGACGCAAAGAAAAAAAAGAGGCGCAATGAGGTAGCTGTGTGAGTAAGCTAAGCGACCCTAGTGGCCGACACAAACACCTGGCCCATCTAGGAGTGGCACTGCAGTATCACGCAGGATGGCCCTTCCAAAAAACACTCCCCAAACAGCACATGACGCAAAGAAAAAAAGAGGCGCAATGAGGTAGCTGTGTGAGTAAGCTAAGCGACCCTAGTGGCCGACACAAACACCTGGCCCATCTAGGAGTGGCACTGCAGTGTCACGCAGGATGGCCCTTCCAAAAAACACTCCCCAAACAGCACATGACGCAAAGAAAAAAAGAGGCGCAATGAGGTAGCTGTGTGAGTAAGCTAAGCGACCCTAGTGGCCGACACAAACACCTGGCCCATCTAGGAGTGTCACTGCAGTGTCACGCAGGATGGCCCTTCCAAAAAACACCCCCCAAACAGCACATGACGCAAAGAAAAATGAAAGAAAAAAGAGGTGCAAGATGGAATTGTCCTTGGGCCATCCCACCCACCCTTATGTTGTATAAACAGGACATGCACACTTTAACCAACCCATCATTTCAGTGACAGGGTCTGCCACACGACTGTGACTGAAATGACGGGTTGGTTTGGACCCCCACCAAAAAAGAAGCAATTAATCTCTCCTTGCACAAACTGGCTCTACAGAGGCAAGATGTCCACCTCATCATCATCCTCCGATATATCACCGTGTACATCCTCCTCCTCACAGATTATCAATTCGTCCCCACTGGAATCCACCATCTCAGCTCCCTGTGTACTACTTTGTGGAGGCAATTGCTGCTGGTCAATGTCTCCACGGAGGAATTGATTATAATTCATTTTAATGAACATCATCTTCTCCACATTTTCTGGATGTAACCTTGTACGCCGATTGCTGACAAGGTGAGCGGCGGCACTAAACACTCTTTCAGAGTACACACTTGTGGGAGGGCAACTTAGGTAGAATAAAGCCAGTTTGTGCAAGGGCCTCCAAATTGCCTCTTTTTCCTGCCAGTATAAGTACGGACTGTCTGACGTGCCTACTTGGATGCGGTCACTCATATAATCCTCCACCATTCTTTCAATGGGGAGAGAATCATATGCAGTGACAGTAGACGACATGTCCGTAATCGTTGTCAGGTCCTTCAGTCCGGACCAGATGTCAGCATCAGCAGTCGCTCCAGACTGCCCTGCATCACCGCCAGCGGGTGGGCTCGGAATTCTGAGCCTTTTCCTCGCACCCCCAGTTGCGGGAGAATGTGAAGGAGGAGATGTTGACAGGTCGCGTTCCGCTTGACTTGACAATTTTGTCACCAGCAGTTCTTTGAACCCCAGCAGACTTGTGTCTGCCGGAAAGAGAGATCCAAGGTAGGTTTTAAATCTAGGATCGAGCACGGTGGCCAAAATGTAGTGCTCTGATTTCAACAGATTGACCACCCGTGAATCCTTGTTAAGCGAATTAAGGGCTCCATCCACAAGTCCCACATGCCTAGCGGAATCGCTCTGTGTTAGCTCCTCCTTCAATGTCTCCAGCTTCTTCTGCAAAAGCCTGATGAGGGGAATGACCTGACTCAGGCTGGCAGTGTCTGAACTGACTTCACGTGTGGCAAGTTCAAAAGGTTGCAGAACCTTGCACAACGTTGAAATCATTCTCCACTGCGCTTGAGACAGGTGCATTCCACCTCCTATATCGTGCTCAGTTGTATAGGCTTGAATGGCCTTTTGTTGCTCCTCCAACCTCTGAAGCATATAGAGGGTTGAATTCCACCTCGTTACCACTTCTTGCTTCAGATGATGGCAGGGCAGGTTCAGGCGTTTTTGGTGGTGCTCCAGTCTTCTGTACGTGGTGCCTGTACGCCGAAAGTGTCCCGCAATTCTTCTGGCCACCGACAGCATCTCTTGCACGCCCCTCTCGTTTTTTAAATAATTCTGCACCACCAAATTCAAGGTATGTGCAAAACATGGGACGTGCTGGAATTTGCCCATATTTAATGCACACACAATATTGCTGGCGTTGTCCGATGCCACAAATCCACAGGAGAGTCCAATTGGGGTAAGCCATTCTGCGATGATCTTCCTCAGTTGCCGTAAGAGGTTTTTAGCTGTGTGCGTATTCTGGAAAGCGGTGATACAAAGCGTAGCCTGCCTAGGAAAGAGTTGGCGTTTGCGAGATGCTGCTACTGGTGCCGCCGCTGCTGTTCTTGCGGCGGGAGTCCATACATCTACCCAGTGGGCTGTCACAGTCATATAGTCCTGAGCCTTCCCTGCTCCACTTGTCCACATGTCCGTGGTTAAGTGGACATTGGGTACAACTGCATTTTTTAGGACACTGGTGAGTCTTTTTCTGAGGTCTGTGTACATTTTCGGTATCGCCTGCCTAGAGAAATGGAACCTAGATGGTATTTGGTACCGGGGACACAGTACCTCCAACAAGTCTCTAGTTGCCTCTGCAGTAATGATGGATACCGGAACCACGTTTCTCACCGCCCAGGATGCCAAGGCCTCAGTTATCCGCTTTGCAGCAGGATGACTGCTGTGATATTTCATCTTCCTCGCAAAGGACTGTTGGACAGTCAATTGCTTGGTGGAAGTAGTAAAAGTGGGCTTACGAGTACGACTTCCCCTCTGGGATGACCATCGACTCCCAGCAGCAACAACAGCAGCGCCAGCAGCAGTAGGCGTTACACGCAAGGATGCATCGGAGGAATCCCAGGCAGGAGAGGACTCGTCATAATTGCCAGTGACATGGCCTGCAGGACTATTGGCATTCCTGGGGAAGGAGGAAATTGACACTGAGGGAGTTGGTGGGGTGGTTTGCGTGAGCTTGGTTACAAGAGGAAGGGATTTACTGGTCAAGTTGAACTTGTCACTGACTTATAATGAATGCGCTGCAGGTGACGTATAAGGGAGGATGTTCCGAGGTGGTTAACGTCCTTACCCCTACTTATTACAGCTTGACAAAGGCAACACACGGCTTGACAAATGTTGTCCGCATTTCTGTTGAAATACTTCCACACCGAAGAGCTGATTTTTTTGGTATTTTCACCAGGCATGTCAATGGCCCTATTCCTCCCACGGACAACAGGTGTCTCCCCGGGTGCCTGACTTAAACAAACCACCTCACCATCAGAATCCTCCTGGTCAATTTCCTCCCCAGCGCCAGCAACACCCATATCCTCCTCATCCTGGTGTACTTCAACACTGACATCTTCAATCTGACTATCAGGAACTGGACTGCGGGTGCTCCTTCCAGCACTTGCAGGGGGCGTGCAAATGGTGGAAGGCGCATGCTCTTCACGTCCAGTGTTGGGAAGGTCAGGCATCGCAAACGACACAATTGGACTCTCCTTGTGGATTTGTGATTTCGTAGAACGCACAGTTCTTTGCCGTGCTTTTGCCAGCTTGAGTCTTTTCATTTTTCTAGCGAGAGGCTGAGTGCTTCCATCCTCATGTGAAGCTGAACCACTAGCCATGAACATAGGCCAGGGCCTCAGCCGTTCCTTGCCACTCCGTGTGGTAAATGGCATATTGGCAAGTTTACGCTTCTCCTCCGACAATTTTATTTTAGATTTTTGAGTCCTTTTTTTACTGATATTTGGTGTTTTGGATTTTACATGCTCTGTACTATGACATTGGGCATCGGCCTTGGCAGACGACGTTGCTGGCATTTCATCGTCTCGGCCATGACTAGTGGCAGCAGCTTCAGCACGAGGTGGAAGTCGATCTTGATCTTTCCCTATTTTTGGAACCTCAACATTTTTGTTCTCCATATTTTAATAGGCACAACTAAAAGGCACCTCGGGTAAACAATGGAGATGGATGGATACTAGTATACTTATGGATTGACGAGCGACTGCCGACACAGAGGTAGCTACAGCCGTGGACTACCGTACTGCGTCTGCTGCTAATATAGACTGGATGATAATGATATAAAATATATATATATATATCACTACTGCAGCCGGACAGGTATATATTATATAATGACGGACCTGCTGGACACTGTCAGCTCAGCACTGCAGACTCCTAAAGTAAGCTACTAGTAGTATCAAGAAGATAGAAAAAAAAACACCACAGGTAGGTGGTATACAATTATGGATGGACTAGCGACTGCCGACACAGAGGTAGCTACAGCCGTGGACTACCGTACTGCGTCTGCTGCTAATATAGACTGGATGATAATGATATAAAAAATATATATATATATCACTACTGCAGCCGGACAGGTATATATTATATAATGACGGACCTGCTGGACACTGTCAGCTCAGCACTGCAGACTCCTAAAGTAAGCTACTAGTAGTATAAAGAAGATAGAAAAAAAAAAACACCACAGGTAGGTGGTATACAATTATGGATGGACTAGCGACAGCCGACACAGAGGTAGCTACAGCCGTGGACTACCGTACTGCGTCTGCTGCTAATATAGACTGGATGATAATGATATAAAAAATATATATATATATCACTACTGCAGCCGGACAGGTATATATTATATAATGACGGACCTGCTGGACACTGTCAGCTCAGCACTGCAGACTCCTAAAGTAAGCTACTAGTAGTATCAAGAAGATAGAAAAAAAAAAACACCACAGGTAGGTGGTATACAATTATGGATGGACTAGCGACTGCCGACACAGAGGTAGCTACAGCCGTGGACTACCGTACTGCGTCTGCTGCTAATATAGACTGGATGATAAAGATATAAAAAAAAATATATATATATATATATATATATATATATCACTACTGCAGCCGGACAGGTATATATTATATAATGATGGACCTGCTGGACACTGTCAGCTCAGCACTGCAGACTCCTAAAGTAAGCTACTAGTAGTATCAAGAAGATAGAAAAAAAAAAAACACCACAGGTAGGTGGTATACAATTATGGATGGACTAGCGACTGCCGACACAGAGGTAGCTACAGCCGTGGACTACCGTACTGCATCTGCTGCTAATATAGACTGGATGATAATGATATAAAAAATATATATATATATCACTACTGCAGCCGGACAGGTATATATTATATAATGACGGGCCTGCTGGACACTGTCAGCTCAGCACTGCAGACTCCTAAAGTAAGCTACTAGTAGTATCAATAAGATAGAAAAAAAAAAAACACCACAGGTAGGTGGTATACAATTATGGATGGACTAGCGACTGCCGACACAGAGGTAGCTACAGCCGTGGACTACCATACTGCGTCTGCTGCTAATATAGACTAGATGATAATGATATAAAAAATATATATATATATCACTACTGCAGCCGGACAGGTATATATTATATAATGACGGACCTGCTGGACACTGTCAGCTCAGCACTGCAGACTCCTAAAGTAAGCTACTAGTAGTATCAAGAAGATAGAAAAAAAAAAAACCACCACAGGTAGGTGGTATACAATTATGGATGGACTAGCGACTGCCGACACAGAGGTAGCTACAGCCATGGACTACCGTACTGCGTCTGCTGCTAATATAGACTGGATGATAATGATATAAAAAATATATATATATATCACTACTGCAGCAGGACAGGTATATATTATATAATGACGGACCTGCTGGACACTGTCAGCTCAGCACTGCAGACTCCTAAAGTAAGCTACTAGTAGTATCAAGAAGATAGAAAAAAAAAAAAACACCACAGGTAGGTGGTATACAATTATGGATGGACTAGCGACTGCCGACACAGAGGTAGCTACAGCCGTGGACTACCGTACTGCGTCTGCTGCTAATATAGACTGGATGATAATGATATAAAAAAAATATATATATCACTACTGCAGCCGGACAGGTATATATTATATACGTATATACTGGACACTGTCAGCAGAATGCGTTTATAGAATAAAAACACCACACGACGATCACAATATACTGGTGGTCAGTGGTCACTGGTCAGTCACACTGGCACTGGCAGTGGCACTCTGGCAGCAAAAGTGTGCACTGTTAAAATATGTACTCCTGCTATAACTGCTCCCCAGTCTCCCCCACAATTAAGCTGTGTGAGCAGTGAGCACTCAGCACAGTCAGATATACAGTATTACATAGATGATGCAGCACACTGAGGGCACACTGAGGCTGAGCACAGATATGGTATGTGACTGTGTCACACTGTGTATCGTTTTTTTTCAGGCAGAGAACGGATTAATTAAACTGGTGGTCACTGGTCACACTATCAGCAAGTAGTACTCCGTCCTAATATGCTCCCCAAAATTAGTAAATCAAGTGTCTCTAGACTCTCTACTCTCTACTCTACTCTAAACGGAGAGGAAGCCAGCCACGTCCTCTCCCTATGAATCTCAATGCACGTGTGAAAATGGCGGCGACGCGCGGCTCCTTATATAGAATCCGAGTCTCGCGATAGAATACGAGCCTCGCGAGAATCCGACAGCTGGATGATGACGTTCGGGCGCGCTCGGGTTAGCCGAGCAAGGCGGGAAGATCCGAGTCTGCCTCGGACCCGTGTAAAAAGGCTGAAGTTCGGGGAGGTTTGGTTTCCGAGAAACCGAACCCGCTCATCTCTAGCACTGATATGCCCTTCTCACCGTACTGCTGAGTGGCCGAGCCAGGGCGGGAGGACAGCCAGCAGCAGCACCATGCCGGCAACAAGTGGCTGCAGTTTCCACTTTCGCGACGCAGGATGAGTGTCCTCTGCCGGAGTACTACAGCTCCGAGGGTGTGGGCTCCAGAGGCTCTCAGCACTGTTGTACTGTATATCCAGCTGCCTCAGGTATGTACAGCCCGCACCCTCAGCTGCTGTTCTCCGACATGCTGCTCTTGCTGCTGGTGGCTATCTTCCTGCACAGCTCAGCTACCCAGCAGTACGGTAAGAAGGGCATCTCAGTTACCGAGGTTTAGTACATATCTCTCTACGTTAAATAGCCTCTGCGTTAAATGGGAAAAACTGTGCCAGTAAGCATTACTACATCCCGCCCAGAGAGAGATAGTGTCATGGAGAGCCCAGAGAGAGATAGTGTCAGGGAGAGCCCAGAGAGAGATAGTGTCAGGGAGAGCCCAGAGAGAGATAGTGTCAGGGAGAAAGGGAGGGAGGGAGGGGGGGGATAGGGAGAGAGAGACGGACATTACCTGACTACAGTACAGATCAGGTCTCTTATGGGGCTGGCACTTCACAACATTAGGCTCCGCCCCCAAAATGCCCACGAATCGCGGCACTGCCACTGTGAGCCGACATGGGCAGGGACAGAGCAGTCCGGGTCAGGCTTGGTGTCCCTTCTCCCGCTACATCCTCCATGGCTGCAGGGGAGTTTCAACTGGCAGAGCCACTGGGAAGAGGTGGGAGTGGAGCCACTGTGGTTGGGGGCGGAGCCACTGCAGGGAAGGAGGAGGTGGCAGTGGAGGAGTTCGGGACCACTTGAGATGTGCAGTACCAGGCGCCTCTGCTTCTTCCTTGCACGGCATCACACTGTATATCAGACTGACTTCAGCCTCGTGTGTCACACAGGGGCCAGGGCTGAAGTCAGTCTGATACCCAGTGTGATGCCATGCAAGGAAGAAGCAGAGGAGGCTGGTACTGCACATCAGCTGTAAAGTGCGGTAGCTGGCCGCGGTGTTTCACCTGACTGCCGCTCCTCTGCTATGGGTAATAGGCGCCTCCCTCATCTTTGCGGGGGGCGAGCTGCCCCCTTGCCCCCCCCCCCCCCCCCCCCCATTCCGACGCCCCTGGTCAGCAGTGCAGGAGCCTGTACTAATTAAAAACACCTAAGGGTAGAAGGGAGGGATTCTAATGCCAAAATGAAGGAGCCACACTTTCAAGTGTGTAATTTATAGACAAATATAGAGGGGGGGGGGGGAGGGGGTTGGGGCTTGGACTGCATGCCCTATTTTTAAACATATTAAGAAGTGCTACCATGCTGAGGCTTCTTGTGCCACACTGGAAAAAGAAAAATCAGGCGCACACTCTAAGCATTAAGACTACTGATAGTCACAATTATTTTCATACAACAGTAGAGTAGATCACACTCAGGCGCTCAAGATGCTGAACTAGATATCACTCAGAGAAGTTACACCTTACTTCACAACTAACAATGAGTACAAAGAAGAGTAGGTATAGGTAAGTCACAAGCGCTATAAAAATTATACTTCCCTCTTATAGGGTGGAAGTGATATGGATGAAGTATGAAGATTTCTCCTTTGTGTTGAATCCTGTCCTTGAATAGATTCCCCAAAGATCAGTAGAAACATAAAACAGAAATAAAACACATCATAGTGCAGCATGTCCACAACATATGGTGATTAGCATAAGTCCCATAAATGTCTCTTAAAGTATGTCAAATAATCAGTGGTTATATAAAACTTTATGTTGAAGGATGTAAACCAGAGAATCCTGGATGGCGTACCGTACTCGGTAGGGATGATATATAAATGTATATGTAGGTATCTTCATGCGGGTCCCCCCTCGGATTAATATTTCTCAGTGATTAAACATCCCAAGTGATGTTAATATGGGGGTATGGAAGTGCATACCTAGACTCACACTTTCAGTGCTGATTCGTGCGTATAAAGGTATCTTTAATTCCCCATATGATGATAATATCTAATCAATAAGATATATTCAATAGGATAAGCGTACCCCACTCACAATGAAATGGACTGCTACTTTCACATCAAGGTTTCTTTATACTTGAGACAAAAGTGGTGAAGAAAAAATCAAAAAGGATTCCACGTCCATAAAAGGGGGGGTTACAATTTATTAAAAATGCTCACAAAAGTTCAAAAAGTTGTTCACAAAAGTTTAAAAAAACATATACATACATGGAGAGTACGTATTCAGCACAAGCACAGAAAATTACCACAGATGTAAAAGATGCAAAAATGGTGTCGGGCGTTTCGGACTGCCCACTCACCACACACCTAGATGTAGCAAAGGTGGGGTCATAAATTGGTGTATTTCCTGGTACATGTGGTTCCCTCTGTATCTGCAATGCGTCAATCCTGCTGGATCCTTCCTTAGGGCATAAAGAGAGGAACAACTGGAGGGATATATATACCCCTATTGATTTAATTACAGGAAGTGATGTCAGTTCTGTAACCACATCAGTCATGATCCCACATCTAGTGAATAAACAGTGTTATCCTTATGATATTATATGGTCCATTTCATTATAGCATAAAGATGCTGTACAGTGCTTTATAAATTATTATCATGGAGTAAAGAGCACAAATAAGCTCAAAAACACCAACCGGAAGTGGGCGCCGCACCAGAAGTGTGTGCGCGTTCCACCTCGCGGTTTGCATTCCAAATACTGGAAGTGAGTCATTCCAGTACTGAAGGAAGCCACAGTGTTTAGAAGCATGAGGTGGACGTCACGCTGGATATGCGTATGCGTTCCACCTAATGAATCTGCATTCCAGGCTCCAGAAAGTGACTCTTTCGGTTATAAAAAAGACCTAGAACAACATTGGTGTTCAAATATGGAATTCTAATTCAATAGCCCTTTGTTAAACATTTTGGAGTTGCCAAAAATTATAAAAATCTAAATATAAAAAAATCTAAATATAAAAAAGCATAAAGATATTTACACTGTATAACAGCAATAGTATAATTACAGGAAGTGATGTCATTAGTCATAACCCCACGTCTATTAAATAAACAATGTTATACTACTGATATTACATGGTCAATATCATTGTAGCATATAAATGTCATAAAGTGCTCTAAATATTGATATTAATATCCCGGAGTTCAAGTAAAAAAAAACCGAAAAAACGACAGCCAGAAGTGGGCGCTGCACCAGTTTGCGTTCCAAAAACCAGAAGTTAATCATTCCGGTAATAGAGGAGGCCACAGTATTTCGAAATTGGAAGTGGGCATCACGTTGAATATGCGTGTGCGTTCCACCTATTAGATCTGCACTCCAGACTCCAGGAAATATCTCTTTCTGTTATACATACAACATTAGTACTCAAATGTAAAACTATAGTTCAATGGCTCTTTGGTAAACATTTTTGAGTCCCAAAAACTTACAAATATTTACACTGTATAACATCAACAATATAGTTACATATAGTGCAGAAATTCATATAAAATACATTACTTATTAATACTCTTGTCATTAATGACAATATTCTCAATTTTACTGGTGTTATTCCTTTTTATATTCTTACACCCTTGACAGTCATGACATCTGAAGAAACCTTTGGATTTAACTGATCTGTTTTTTTTTAAGGGAACATACTAGAAACGAGTTTAGTTCTTAGATTAGGGGCCTTCCTATAAATGCAAACAGGGCGTTCAGGAATAGAGGTCCCTTTTATTGGGTCCTTTTTAAATATTTTCCAGTGTCTCTGAAAGATCTTTTCAATATCCCTGTGTTGTGATTTGTACTCGGTTATAAAGGCCCAATTAAACTTTTCATCCTTTTTAGGTTCTTTTCTTTTCTTTCTTTCTCTCTTTCTTTCTTTCTTTCTTTCTTTCTTTCTTTCTTTCTTCTTATATAGCGCAGCAAATTCCGTTGCACTTTACAATTGGAAATAACAATGATATAACAAAACTGGGTAATAACAAACACACATAGAGGTAGGAAGACCCTGCTCCCAAGCTTATACTCTATAGGGAAATAGGCATTGATACACAAGGATAGATGCTACCTATTGCATAATGGTCCACCAGATTGCTAGGTTCTTAATGAGTTGTATGATATGATCACCCCGCAATGTTGGCCAAGTGTCAGGAGGGTGTGAGAGTAAAGAAAGACAAAATATGTGATGTTATGTGCACTGTACAGAGAGGATGTAATTAGATAGGGAAGCACTGAAGGTTATGTGGGTGGGTCTGGAATTTGATAGGCTTGTCTGAAGAGATGCCTAGATGTTGTCCTGAATAATTCTCCTTAAAGTGTTGTGTAACAGACTATCCACATAAAGACTTTGGGGGTAATTCAGACCTGATCACTGGGCAGCGATTTTTGCAGTCCTGCGATAAGATAGTCACCGCCACCAGATTGCAAAGGTTCTTGGTGGGCTGTATGGTATGGTCATACAGCAATGATGAACCGAGGTCGAGAGGAAGGGAAAGTGAAGAATGAGAAGACATGTGAGGATATGTGTGGACTGTGCAGAGTGGAAGCAATTTGATAGGAAGATTTGTTATGTGGGTGGTTCTGGAATTTGATACGCTTGCCTGAAGAGATGAGTTTTCAGGGAATGCTTGAAGGTTTGGAGACTAGAGGAGAGTCTAATTGTGCGTGGTAGGACATTCCACAGAGTGGGTGCAGCCCGATGAAAGTCCTGCATGGGTGGGAGTGAGTAATGAGTGCAGATCTTGTGAAGAGCGAAGAGGTTGGGTTGGGAGATATTTTGAGATAAGCAAAATGATGTACGTTGGTGTAGATTGGTTAATGGCCTTGTGTGCGAGTAAAACTATTTTATATTGAATACGATTTCTTTGTCATTAATAAGGGTATGCTTCTCCATCTCTTCAATAGTCATCAGTGAAAGGTTAACCTTCTCTTTGTCATATCCGCATGCTTCAAAATTCTGACACATCAATTGAGCTTGGTTTTTAAAGACCTCTTTTTCTGTGCAGTTCCTACGTAATCTTTTGAGTTGCTCATCTGGTATTGACCCCAATCAGTTTTTGTGGTGGCAACTTGATGCAGCTATATAGCTACCGGAGTCGGCAGTTTTGGTGAAGTTCTTAGTATGTAGGACTCCATTCTTCACATACATGGTGATGTCTAAGAAATGAATGGTCTGATTGCTAATTTCAAATGATAATTTGATATTCCTGTCATTCTGGTTTAAGTAAGTACAGAAAAGGTTGAGTTCTCGTCGACTTCCACTCCAGAAAAAAAAAGATGTCATCAATGTATCTAAAAAAGTACACCAGGTTCGCTCCATGGGAATTATTCATCCAGATGTAATCGGATTCCCATTTGCCAATAAAAATGTTGCCCTAGCTTGGAGTGAACCTGGTGCCCATGGCCGTACCTGTTTTTAGTAGATAGAATTCATCTTTAATCAGGAAAAAATTATTATGGAGGATGAAGTTTATCCCCTCTATGATGAAATCCTGGAGATCTTTTTTACGGTCTGATTTTTCCAGTGCTTCCTTTGAGGCTATAATTCCCTGGGAATGGTCTACAATCGTATACAATGAGGTGACATCTGCAGTCACAAGAGTGTAATTTTCATCCCATTTTAAGGTGGACAGATGTTTCAACAGGTCTTTCGTGTCTCTCAGATGAGATTTGTTTTTGAGAACAAGGGGTTGTAAATAACGGTCGATCATTTGTGAGAGATTGGCTGTAATTGAACCCACACCAGATATTATTGGCCTCCCCGATGGGTTCGCACATTTATGAACCTTTGGGAGCACATATAATAGGGGAGTAGCAGGTTCTTCTATAAATGAGAAACTTCATTTCCTTTTCAGTGAGAATATTCTTCTTCATGAATTCACCAACTAGTTCTCTCAATTTTTCCATAATAATATCAGTGGGGTCATTCCTTTCGTTCCTTAAGTTTTTATAAACTGAAGTGTCACTCAATTGTCTATAAACTTCCTTTTCATAATATTCCAGATCCATGAGCACAATTCCCCCTTCTTTGTCCACCGGTTTGATAATGAGATCTTCCTGATCTTTTAGGTTTTTCAGAGCCTTCCTCTCATTATGGGATAAATTTGGGTGTCATCTCCATTTCTTTTTATTCGAACTAAGTTTCTCAATATCGTCCATAACCAAGGTATTAAAGGTATCCAGAAAAGGGCCTGCGGAAAGAACACAGATTTTGGATGAAAAGGAGTTTCATTTCTCATGGTGTCTTCTTCATTGTTTCTCTTCTTATCCATGAAGAATTTCTTCAATGTCAGTTTGCGAATGAACTTTTGTACATCTATGTATACATCGAAAGGTTATGTGGAACTTTTTCTGTAGTCTCCTTTTCTTTTGATATTATAGATTCTATTATTCTTTTTGATTTGATTCTCTTCTTCTGTATATTTGTTCTTAGGATTCTTTTCTTGTTACCCCCCTTTTCCCCGATTCCTTTTCTGGTCTGTTTAGTTAAAGGTTCAAATCGATTCCATGATGGTTTATCCCAATATCCGTATTCTCTTTCTCTTTGATTAGAATTTTATATTCTCTGGGTAAATCTGGGTTCTATTCCTTGTTCTTTTATGCCTGGTTTATAATTCCTCCATTCTGGAGTATGATGAAGGTCGGTTCCTGTGTTCTTTATTCTATTTCTATTCCTATTCAATTTAATAATAATAATAATAATTTTATTTATATAGCGCTCTTTCTCCAATAGGACTTAAGGCGCTTAAAAGATACATAACATAATATAGTACAGAAAATTTCCGTTCCTTATTATCGTCTCTATGGTCTACTTCATAATTAACTATATGTCTCCTTGTGACATTATTTCTCTTTGGTTGAGTATGCGATTTTTATTTCTGTGGTGTGGACTGAACCGATATGGATAATTTTTGAAGGTCCGTTTTGTCGCGGTTACATTTCTTAATTTTCCTATTAATAAGGGGTTTCTCTATTCTATTGATGTTATTAATAGCTCTGTCCTCCATTTCTTTATAGTCCTGGAGGTCTAAGAATGGGAGTGTGAGATGTTTTAAATCCACTCTCTCTTTTTCTACCTTTGTTAATTCCCCACGTCTCTCTATGATAATAAGTTCTATCAGTGAGAAGGAACAGTTTTCAATAATGAGATTCCAATTATTTTTACATTCTTCACTGCTAGTTTGGAAATATGCTACTTTGTCAATTTTAAGTCCTTTGGGAATGATCTTATGAGATAATGTCACGATCCTGACTGTAGTTCTCGTATTTGGTGACTTACCCCTGCCATCTGTCCTGGATCCTGTGCCTTTTTGCTCACTGAGATAAACAGCTTGTCAGCACCATGCGTTTCCTGAGTCCTTAGTTCTCTGCCTGGAGGGTAATAGTTAACGAGCTCTACCTGTGATTAATCTTCGGTGTGAGTCTGAATTCAGCAATCTGAAGTTTAGGCCTAAAAGCCAGCATTCTCTGTTTGTTTGCAGAAGTTCAGGCTTCAGTGTTCTCTCGGCCTGCTAGGCCTTGCTCCACTTCACAGCCTAGTCTAGAGTACTCACATGACAGTGACTGTTCACCCAGAGGCGTAACTCCCAGAGGCAATGGAGATGCCTTCCTCCGGGCTCCTAGCCCTAAAGGGGCACCTGCTTGTACAGCTGTACCTGTGTGGTTTACAGCGAGATCAAAATGTGACCGCTGCTCTTTAAAATGAGCTCTGCGGTGCACCCATTGCTGCTGCAGATTTAGGGGCCGATTCAGGCATGATCGCTAGGCTGCACTTTCTCACAAACTGCAATCAGATTTGAATTGCGCATGTGTATGCACCGCAATGCGCAGGCGCAATGGACCGCAGCAACAGGGATCACCGGTCATCGACTGGACGGTGCAAAATTTCCGAACACACGGGCGATCGCAAGGATATTGACAGGAAGAGGGCATTTGTGGGTGGCAACTGACCGTTTTCTGGGAGTGTTTGGAAAAACACAGGCGTGTCCAAGCGTTTGAAGGGAGGGTTCGTGACATCAATTCCGGCCCCAGACAGGGTGATGTGATTGCAGTGGCTGAGTAAGTCCTGGGCTGCTCAGAGACTGCACAAAATCATTTTGTGCAGCTCTGCTACACATGCATTTGCACACTTGCACCGCAAAAATACACTCCCCCTGTAGGCGGCAACTATCCGATCGCAGCAGTGCAAAAATCGCTGCCTAGCGATCAGGACTGAATTACCCCCCTTAATCAGATCTGTCCTAGGGGACAGAACAGCTCCTGCCTAGCACCGCTCAGCCTGCGCTGCAGCAAGCCACTGTGCACTCACTGCTTCTGCTGATGAACTGTGAGATGGGACCCACCGATGAACGCTGATTCTGCATGCTTCAAATGGCTGTATCTTGTGAGTCTGACCCAGACCCAACTGCTATTGTCACACACTGCGGCCTCCGGTCTCTGTAGACCAGCTGAAAGCACTATCTATATAATTCTGTAAATCGTGTGCATTTGTTTTCCCTTTTTTTAAGGCGGGGGGCACCAAACTCCAGCTTGCCTCCAGGCGACTGGGATGAACTTACGCCCCTGTGTTCACCTGACCCAGAGCTGTCCAATCCTGTGCCAGCCTGAGACTCTCTGAATCACCTGACACTGCTCACCAATCACCAAGGACCAGGAAGTATAAGTCTGAAGGCTGGAGTTGCAAAGGCTGCCAGTTCCTCGTGTCACACACAGCTCTGTGTGAGCTTTGAAGCTGAGCTACCTAAAGGTAACCCTTGTACTTCAGTTCCTGTAAAAACTCTGTTCCTTTGTTACCCAGTTTGGATTACATTTGTGTTGCCATTGATATCCAGTATTTCCACGAGTTCATCTTAAAAGCACAGTACAGTATGCCACAGTCTCAACTTAAAGGCACAGTTGCAGTGTTTCATTTTAAAGGTACAGTCGCAGTATTCCACAGTCTCAACTTAAAGGCACAGTTGCAGTGTTTCATCTTAAAGGCACAGTACAATATTCCATAGTCTCAACTGAAAACCACAGCTGCAGTATTCTACCGTCACAGCCGCAGGGTTCTTCAGCCTCGTACTAGAGTTACAGCCACAGTCATCGTTCTGCTTACAGTTGCATCGCAGTCTCACCGGTAACCAGCCCGGTTATCAGTCTCACCAGTAACCAGTCCATCTTACTATCTTGCCAGTAACCTTGAGTACATAAGCACCTACTCCTGTGACACTATATCCAGTACAGTCTCACCTATACATTCATCATCCTGCTATCAAAGTCCCTGGTGATCCAGTGGTCAGGATACTGCTTCCTCTGCCGAGGCCCGGGTTCGATCCCCGGTCAGGGATTGCTCCTTCTTCTCACTGATTCCTACAGACCAGCCTAATATTCACATAGTCCTCCAGTCGCCCGCACAGACTTCACTAACACCGGGTTCACAAAACCACAGTCATGACAGATAAGTATCTCTCTAATGTTGCAACCTTCCACCAAATTTTAGTGTCTTTAATCAGGGCATTCTCTAACCTTTTCATTATGTTTTCCAGACTAGCATCATAACATCCAGAAGAATTTATGTTTGAGTGATATGAGAAAGCTGTCTCAAACATGCTGGCCCTCTTTTCTCTTAGGGATAATGGGAGTATAGTATGGAGTGGAAGTCGATAAGATCTCAACCTTTTCTGTACTTACTTAAACCAGAATGACAGGAATATCAAATTATCATTTGAAATTAGCAATCAGACCATTCATTTCTTAGACATCACCATGTATGTGAAGAATGGAGTCCTACATACTAAGAACTTCACCAAAACTGCTGACTCCGGTAGCTATATAGCTGCGTCAAGTTGCCACCACAAAAACTGGTTGGAGTCAATACCAGATGAGCAACTCAAAAGATTACGTAGGAACTGCACAGAAAAAGAGGTCTTTCAAAGCCAAGCTCAAGTGATGTGTCAGAATTTTGAAGCATGTGGATATGACAAAGAGAAGGTTAACCTTTCACTGATGACTATTGAAGAGATGGAGAGGGATACCTTTATCAATGACAAAGAAACAAAAGAACATAAAAAGGATGAAAAGTTTAATTGGGCCTTTGTACTCAATTCAGAACACAGGGATATTGAAAAGATCTTTCAGAGACACTGGAACATGTTGAAAAAGGCCCAATAATAGGGACCTCTATTCCTGAACGCCCTGTTTGCATTTATAGGAAGGTACCTAATCTAAGAACTAGACTCGTTTCTAGTATGGTCCCTTAAAAAAAAAAAACATTTCAGCAATTAAATCCAAAGGTTTCTTCAGATGTCATGACTGTCAAGGGTGTAAGAATATAAAATAACACCAGTAAAATTGAGAATATTGTTATTAATGACAAGAATATTATCATTAAGGAATTCATCACTTGTAATAGTAAAAATGTTGTTTATATCATTAGCTGCAGTTGCAACAAGTTCTATTTAGGCAGAACTTCAAGGCCTTTAAAAATCAGAATTAGTGAACCTCTAAGGAATGTTAAAAAGGGTTTGGAGAACCATGCCCTCTCCTTACACTTCAAAGAAGTTCACAATAGTTGCATTTCTCATATCACTGGTACGTCTTGTTACTCCTAACATAAGAAACAGGGATTTGGCAAAGAAATTAGCTAGAACAGAAATTAGTTTAATCCATTCATGTAAAACTCTCATCCCCACTGGTTTGAATAGTGACTTCAAAATGAAATGGTTTATGTAAAAATCTTGTCATTTTTATACATTTGTACAATTTATCTTTCTCTTTTTTTTAAGGTAATACACATGGCCCATTGAAAAGAAATTATTATGATCTTTCGATAAAGCACTCTTCTGAGACATAAGCATGTGATATCACGACGGTTGATATATCATTCTTTCTGTAATGTATTTTATATGAATTTCTGCACTATATGTAACTATATTGTTGATGTGTAAATATTTGTATGTTTTTGGGACTCAAAAATGTTTTCCAAAGGGCCATTGAACTATAGTTTTACATTTGAGTACTAATGTTGTTTTATGTATGTATGTTTTATGTATAACAGAAAGAGATATTTCCTGGAGCCTGGAGCGCAGATCTATTAGGTGGAACACACACGCATATCCTGCGTGACGCCAACTTCCAATTTCGAAATACTGTGGCCTCCTCTATTACCGGAATGATTAACTTCCATTTTTTTTTAATGCAAACCGCGAGGTGGAACGCATGTACACTTCCGGTGCAGCGCCCACTTCTGTTTGTTGTTTTTTCATTTTTTAGTTAACTTGAACTCCGGGATATTAATATCAATATTTAGAGCACTTTATGACATTTATATGCTACAACGATATTGAAAACGTAATATCAGTAGTATACCATTGTTTATTTAATAGATGTGGGATTATGACTAATGACATCACTTTCTGTAATTATACTATTGCTGTTATACAGTGTAAATATCTTTATGCTTTTTTATATTTATATTTTTTTATATTTATATTTTTATATTTTTTGGGGGGACTCCAAAACGTTTACCAAAGGGCTATTGAATTAGAATTCCATATTTAAATACCAATGTTGTTTTAGGTCTTTTTTTATAACAGAAAGATTCACTTTCTGGAGCCTGGAATGCAGTTTTATTAGGTGGAATGCACATGCATATCCAGCATAACGTCCACCTTCTGCTTCTAAACACTGTGACTTCCTTCAGTACCGGAAAGACTCACTTCAGGTATTTGTAAGGCAAACCGCGAGGTGGAACGCGTGCACACTTCCAGTGCGGTGACTACTTCCGGTTGGCGGTTTTGAGCTTATTTGCGCTCTTTACTCCGGGATAATAATTAATAAAGCACTGTACAGCATCTTTATGCTGTAATGATATGGACCATATACTATCATAAGGATAACATTATTTGTTCACTAGATGTGGGATCATGACTGATGTGGTAACAGAAGTGACATCACTTCCTGTAAATAAATCAATAGGGGTATATATATCCCTCCAGTTGTTCCTCTCTGTATGCCCTGAGGAAGGATCCAGCAGGATTGGAATGCATTGGCAAATACAGAGGGGACCACATGTACCAAAAACACACCAATTTATGACCCCACCTTTGTTACATCTAGGTGTGTGGTGAGTGGGCAGTCCGAAACGCCCGACACCATTTTTTGCATCTTTTACACCTGTGGTCATTTTCTGTGTTTGTGCTGAGTACGTACTCTCCATGTACAGTATGTATATGTTTGTTTAAACTTTTGTGAACTTCTTTTTAAACTTGTGTGAAATTTTTTTATAAATTGTAACCCCCCTTTTTATGGACATGGAATCCTTTTTGTTTTTTTCTTTACCACTTTTGTCTCAAGTATAAAGAAACCTTGATGTGAAAGTAGCAGTCCATTTCATTGTGAGTGGGGTACGCTTATCCTAGTGAATATATCCTATTGATTAGATGTTATTATCGTATGGGGAATTAAAGAAACCTTTATACGCACAAATCAGCATTGAAAGTGTGAGTCTGGGTACGCACTTCCATACACCCATATTAACATCACTTGGGGATATTTAATCACTAACTGAGAAATATTAATCTGAGGGGGGACCCGCATAAAGATACCTTTATACGTTTATATATATATATGTTTATATAGCATCCCTACCGAGTGAGTTTGGTACGCCATCCTGGATTCTCTGGTTTACATCCTTCAACATAAAGATTTTATATAATCACTGAGTATTGGACATACTTTAAGAGACATTTATGGGACTTATGCTAATCACCATATGTTGTGGACATACTGCAATATGATGTGTTTTATTTCTGTTTTATGTTTTTACTGAGCTTTGGTGAAACTAATCAAGGGCAGGATTCAACACAAAGGAGAAATCTTCATACTTCATACATATCACTTCCACCCTATAAGAGGGAAGTATCATTTTTATAGCGCTTGTGACTTACCTATACCTACTCTTCTTTGTTTGTACAATTATTTTCCTAAACTGGTACAAATAACATGATTTTAAGTGAAGTTCTTAGCACAAATTTGGCCCAAAAATGTGGGCCCATCTACCGCGTCCAGGTGGGTTCACTACGATATGCCGGCGGTCAGGCTCCCGGCGACCAGCATACCGGCGCCGGGAGCCCGACCGCCGGCTTACCGACAGTGTGGCGAGCGCAAATGAGCCCCTTGCGGGCTCACTGCGCTCGCCACGCTATGGGCACGGTGGCGCGCTACGTGCGCCACACTATTTTATTCTCCCTCCAGGGGGGTCGTGGACCCCCACGAGGGAGAATAAGTGTCGGTATGCCGGCTCTCGGGCTCCCAGCGCCGGTATGCTGGTCGCCGGGAGCCCGACCGCCGGCATACTGAAGACCACCCGTCCAGGTGAACATCTAAATGTATCTCTACCTCAGCCTGAAGGGTCAGATTTGGGATGTAATGGAGCTTTCTTATGTAGGTAGAGTTCATGGGTGCCGTCACAAAGAATTCCCAATTGAGTCCACTTGGCGCTCATAAAAGAAAAAAAGAAAAAAGAACAACCATAGTGTATTCTGTTTTCCACATAAAATCAATTAAAATGCAATAAGTGATTACTCGTACCCCACAGGATGGTCTACCGTTTTACAGGTAGACAAACACGCTTTTCATGGAGCTGGATATCACCAGTTTAGGCTCTCTACTGTCAGTATATCCTTACAGATCGTTTTCATACCAAAAAAAGAGAGAAGAAATTCTCCAATAGTGCAACACTGTTTTATTCCTTTAAAATATACATTAAAATAAAGTTTGGGGGGATATGAAATGGTCTCTCACCAATGGAAATGGTCCACCACAAAAGCAGACAAAAACAGCATAGGTAAGTTGTCAAATACAGACGCCTGTATTTGACAACTTACCTACTGTATGCTGTTTTTGTCTGCTTTTGTGGTGGACCATTTCCATTGGTGAGAGACCATTTCATATCCCCCCAAACTTTATTTTAATGTATATTTTAAAGGAATAAAACAGTGTTGCACTATTGGAGAATTTCTTCTCTCTTTTTTTGGTATGAAAACGATCTGTAAGGATATACTGACAGTAGAGAGCCTAAACTGGTGATATCCAGCTCCATGAAAAGCGTGTTTGTCTACCTGTAAAACGGTAGACCATCCTGTGGGGTACGAGTAATCACTTATTGCATTTTAAATTGATTTTATGTGGAAAACAGAATACACTATGGTTGTTCTTTTTTATTTTTTTTATTTTATGAGCGCCAAGTGGACTCAATTGGGAATTCTTTGTGACGGTATCTACATAGAGTGGTTGGTGACACTCTCATCTTTTCTTCAGTTTGAGATCAGAAGGCTGCTCTTGTGGCGCACGGTTTTTTATTCAAATTTTTTTCTCACATAGAGTTCAGTGGTGGCTTGCAGACAGAATTGCGGGCAGTGTCATTCTTTTGCACCTAGTATAGGGCTGGTGCAAGCGTGCATTGATAATAAAGATGGCTGTGAAACTGAGCATACTTATAGGGAAAATCCAGTTAGATAGGTTCATACAACCAAGAATACAGGTGAATATATGCATTTAGGGCTTAATTCAGACCTGATCGTTGTTGTGTGAAATCGCACAGCGGGCGATTATCGAATAACTGCGCATGTGCATTCACAGTAATGCGCAGGTGCGAGCTTAAACAGCAACAGAATGGTGCAAAGACTTTGATTGCTAGGTGTACGCAAGGTGATTGACAGGAAGCGGACATTTGTGGGTGGTAACTGGCTGTTTTCTGGGAGTGTCAGGAAAAATGCAGGCATTTCCAAGCGTTTTCAGGGCAGATGTCTGACCTCAGCTCCGGCCCCGATCATCCTGTTTGTATCGCACTGTAGGAGTAAGTCCTGGGCTACGCACAGACTGCACAGACTAGAAAAATCATTAGATGGTGAGGAAGTTGCAAATTGATTTGCAGATGTCCGATGTCTGTCGAAGTTTTCGCACTGTGTACGCATGCATTCGCACACTTGCATGCGGCAGGTTTTCACCCTCTATGGGTGGCGGCTATCTGATCGCAGACCTCTGCAAATTTGCAGAGGAGCGATCAGTTCTGAATTTGGCCCTTAGTTCCATCGACGCAATGTGGGAGATATTACATCTGACTTGCATTAAACTCTGCAACAAGCATTGCAGCAGTCTTGTGGACTTGTTTGCAAACAATCTGTAAATTTATTTACTGAGAGTCTATAAAGAATGTCACATTTTACTGCATTTCTGAGATTCTTGTCTTCTATATGCTCATTATTTATTTTTTATAGGGTTATAAACCCACTGTTCCTAGTGTATGTGAGTACACCTGGCCAATAGAGCTGATTCTGATGTGGAACAGACATTTTAAAGTGGACAAGTAATAAAATACAAAGTGGTGCTCTGCAGTGTGCACACAGGTGAGCGGCCTCTGATTGGTCTCCATCCGTCCCAAGCTGTTTTGACTTTTCAAAAAAGCTCCCAGTACTTTGGAGCCAAACCGATTAGAGAAAGGACCCTCACTTTGTTCTACCATCCAGCATTGATTCAGGATATTCCGGTTGAATCCCATATTTGTGAACTGGGACATACTGAGACCAATCAGAGGCCACTCACCTGTGTGCACACTGCAGAGCACCACTTTGTCTACAGAGGTCCGGAAGCGCAGCAGGGCATCCAGGACAGTCACGCAGGACACTTTTGGTCTGCCATTTGCTACAAGTACATCCTGAGTGGGAACAATACTTCGGGGTGTCCCAGGATTTACAGCCCGCCACACACATCGTCATTTGAACTGTGATTCGGCACAACAGTTGTTTTGTATATGTATTGAATTAGTGCCTAGAACCGTTTCTATCCATGAATCACTCCGATGACAACTCACCAATGCCTGCCATATACTTTCAACTAGAGAGAAATAATATAAGCAGGGAGTTCTGAGCATCTTAAAAACCTTAAAGGTACCTGTCATGTGACTCTTAGTTGATCGATCAGTTGAGGCGTCGGGTTATTGGTGAAATACTGATAATAAATTAAGCTACTTCTTAAGTAGGTGACATTTCACCTTATTGCAGCACAACTGCTAATATATATTTTTACTTAACTGACCAATAATAAAATAAGAATTTACTCACCGGTAATTCTATTTCTCGTAGTCTGTAGTGGATGCTGGGGACTCCGTAAGGACCATGGGGAATAGCGGCTCCGCAGGAGACTGGGCACAACTAAAAAAGATTTATGACTACCTGGTGTGCACTGGCTCCTCCCTCTATGCTACTCCTCCAGACCTCAGTTAGGAAACTGTGCCCGGAAGAGCTGACACAATAAGGAAAGGATTTGGAATCCCGGGTAAGACTCATACCAGCCACACCAATCACACCGTACAACTCGTGATACTATACCCAGTGAACAGTATGAATAACAACTGAGCCTCTCAAACAGATGGCTCCAAACAATAACCCTTTAGTTAGGCAATAACTATATACAAGTACTGCAGACAATCCGCACTTGGGATGGGCGCCCAGCATCCACTACGGACTACGAGAAATAGAATTACCGGTGAGTAAATTCTTATTTTCTCTGACGTCCTAGTGGATGCTGGGGACTCCGTAAGGACCATGGGGATTATACTAGAGATGAGCGGGTTCGGTTTCTCTGAATCCGAACCCGCCAGAACTTCATGTTTTTTTTCACGGGTCCGAGCGACTCGGATCTTCCCGCCTTGCTCGGTTAACCCGAGCGCGCCCGAACGTCATCATGACGCTGTCGGATTCTCGCGAGGCTCGGATTCTATCGCGAGACTCGGATTCTATATAAGGAGCCGCGCGTCGCCGCCATTTTCACACGTGCATTGAGATTGATAGGGAGAGGACGTGGCTGGCGTCCTCTCCATTTAGATTATAAGAGACTGAGAGAGATTTACTGGAGCTGACTAGGAGGAGTACTGTTACTGTAGAAGTGTAGAGACTGAGTGGAGAGAGTTTACTAGTGAGGACAGTGCAGTTTACTTTATAATCCGTTCTCTGCCTGAAAAAAGCGATACACAGCACACAGTGACTCAGTCACATACCATATCTGTGTGCACTGCTCAGGCTCAGGCCAGTGTGCTGCATCATCTATTATCTATATATAATATTATATATATCTGTCTGACTGCTCAGCTCACACAGCTTATAATTGTGGGGGAGACTGGGGAGCACTACTGCAGTGCCAGTTATAGGTTATAGCAGGAGCCAGGAGTACATAATATATTATATAGTGAGTGACCACCAGACACACAGTGCAGTTTATTTAATATATCCGTTCTCTGCCTGAAAAAAGCGATACACACAGTGACTCAGTCAGTCACATACCATATCTGTGTGCACTGCTCAGGCTCAGGCCAGTGTGCTGCATCATCTATTATCTATATATAATATTATATATATCTGTCTGACTGCTCAGCTCACACAGCTTATAATTGTGGGGGAGACTGGGGAGCACTACTGCAGTGCCAGTTATAGGTTATAGCAGGAGCCAGGAGTACATAATATATTATATAGTGAGTGACCACCAGACACACAGTGCAGTTTATTTAATATATCCGTTCTCTGCCTGAAAAAAGCGATACACACAGTGACTCAGTCAGTCACATACCATATCTGTGTGCACTGCTCAGGCTCAGGCCAGTGTGCTGCATCATCTATTATCTATATATAATATTATATATATCTGTCTGACTGCTCAGCTCACACAGCTTATAATTGTGGGGGAGACTGGGGAGCACTACTGCAGTGCCAGTTATAGGTTATAGCAGGAGCCAGGAGTACATAATATATTATATAGTGAGTGACCACCAGACACACAGTGCAGTTTATTTAATATATCCGTTCTCTGCCTGAAAAAAGCGATACACACAGTGACTCAGTCAGTCACATACCATATCTGTGTGCACTGCTCAGGCTCAGGCCAGTGTGCTGCATCATCTATATATATTATATATCTGTCTGACTGCTCAGCTCACACAGCTTATAATTGTGGGGGAGACTGGGGAGCACTACTGCAGTGCCAGTTATAGGTTATAGCAGGAGCCAGGAGTACATATTATATTAAAATTAAACAGTGCACACTTTTGCTGCAGGAGTGCCACTGCCAGTGTGACTGACCAGTGACCTGACCACACTGACCACCAGTATAGTTAGTAGTATACTTATATTGTGATTGCCTGAAAAAGTTAAACACTCGTCGTGTGACTTCACTTGTGTGTTTTTTTTTTTTTTATTCTATAAAAATAAAACTCATTCTGCTGACAGACAGTGTCCAGCAGGTCCGTCATTATATAATATATAATATATACCTGTCCGGCTGCAGTAGTGATATATATATATTTTTTATATCATTTATCATCCAGTCGCAGCAGACACAGTACGGTAGTTCACGGCTGTGGCTACCTCTGTGTCTCTGCACTCGGCAGGCAGTCCGTCCATAATTGTAATACCACCTAACCGTGGATTTTTTTCATTCTTCTTTATACATACATAGTTACATAGACATCTTCTCTTTATCAACCAGTCTATATTAGCTGCAGACACAGTACAGTACGGTAGTTCACGGCTGTGGCTACCTCTGTGTCTGCACTCGGCAGGCAGTCCGTCCATAATTGTATACCACCTAACCGTGGTTTTTTTTCATTCTTCTTTATACATACATAGTTACATAGACATCTTCTCTTTATCAACCAGTCTATATTAGCTGCAGACACAGTACAGTACGGTAGTTCACGGCTGTGGCTACCTCTGTGTCTGCACTCGGCAGGCAGTCCGTCCATAATTGTATACCACCTAACCGTGGATTTTTTTCAGTCTTCTTTATACATACATAGTTACATAGACATCTTCACTTTATCAACCAGTCTATATTAGCTGCAGACACAGTACAGTACGGTAGTTCACGGCTGTGGCTACCTCTGTGTCTGCAGTCGGCAGGCAGTCCATAATTGTATACTAGTATCCATCTCCATTGTTTACCTGAGGTGCCTTTTAGTTGTGCCTATTAAAATATGGAGAACAAAAATGTTGAGGTTCCAAAATTAGGGAAAGATCAAGATCCACTTCCACCTCGTGCTGAAGCTGCTGCCACTAGTCATGGCCGAGACGATGAAATGCCAGCAACGTCGTCTGCCAAGGCCGATGCCCAATGTCATAGTACAGAGCATGTCAAATCCAAAACACCAAATATCAGAAAAAAAAGGACTCCAAAACCTAAAATAAAATTGTCGGAGGAGAAGCGTAAACTTGCCAATATGCCATTTACCACACGGAGTGGCAAGGAACGGCTGAGGCCCTGGCCTATGTTCATGGCTAGTGGTTCAGCTTCACATGAGGATGGAAGCACTCAGCCTCTCGCTAGAAAAATGAAAAGACTCAAGCTGGCAAAAGCAGCACAGCAAAGAACTGTGCATTCTTCGAAATCCCAAATCCACAAGGAGAGTCCAATTGTGTCGGTTGCGATGCCTGACCTTCCCAACACTGGACGTGAAGAGCATGCGCCTTCCACCATTTGCACGCCCCCTGCAAGTGCTGGAAGGAGCACCCGCAGTCCAGTTCCTGATAGTCAGATTGAAGATGTCAGTGTTGAAGTACACCAGGACGAGGAGGATATGGGTGTTGCTGGCGCTGGGGAGGAAATTGACCAGGAGGATTCTGATGGTGAGGTGGTTTGTTTAAGTCAGGCACCCGGGGAGACACCTGTTGTCCGTGGGAGGAATATGGCCGTTGACATGCCAGGTGAAAATACCAAAAAAATCAGCTCTTCGGTGTGGAGGTATTTCACCAGAAATGCGGACAACAGGTGTCAAGCCGTGTGTTCCCTTTGTCAAGCTGTAATAAGTAGGGGTAAGGACGTTAACCACCTCGGAACATCCTCCCTTATACGTCACCTGCAGCGCATTCATAATAAGTCAGTGACAAGTTCAAAAACTTTGGGTGACAGCGGAAGCAGTCCACTGACCAGTAAATCCCTTCCTCTTGTAACCAAGCTCACGCAAACCACCCCACCAACTCCCTCAGTGTCAATTTCCTCCTTCCCCAGGAATGCCAATAGTCCTGCAGGCCATGTCACTGGCAATTCTGACGAGTCCTCTCCTGCCTGGGATTCCTCCGATGCATCCTTGCGTGTAACGCCTACTGCTGCTGGCGCTGCTGTTGTTGCCGCTGGGAGTCGATGGTCATCCCAGAGGGGAAGTCGTAAGCCCACTTGTACTACTTCCAGTAAGCAATTGACTGTTCAACAGTCCTTTGCGAGGAAGATGAAATATCACAGCAGTCATCCTACTGCAAAGCGGATAACTGAGGCCTTGGCATCCTGGGTGGTGAGAAACGTGGTTCCGGTATCCATCATTACTGCAGAGCCAACTAGAGACTTGTTGGAGGTACTGTGTCCCTGGTACCAAATACCATCTAGGTTCCATTTCTCTAGGCAGGCGATACCGAAAATGTACACAGACCTCAGAAAAAGAGTCACCAGTGTCCTAAAAAATGCAGCTGTACCCAATGTCCACTTAACCACGGACATGTGGACAAGTGGAGCAGGGCAGGGTCAGGACTATATGACTGTGACAGCCCACTGGGTAGATGTATGGACTCCCGCCGCAAGAACAGCAGCGGCGGCACCAGTAGCAGCATCTCGCAAACGCCAACTCTTTCCTAGGCAGGCTACGCTTTGTATCACCGGTTTCCAGAATACGCACACAGCTGAAAACCTCTTACGGCAACTGAGGAAGATCATCGCGGAATGGCTTACCCCAATTGGACTCTCCTGTGGATTTGTGGCATCGGACAACGCCAGCAATATTGGGTGTGCATTAAATATGGGCAAATTCCAGCACGTCCCATGTTTTGCACATACCTTGAATTTGGTGGTGCAGAATTTTTTAAAAAACGACAGGGGCGTGCAAGAGATGCTGTCGGTGGCCAGAAAAATTGCGGGACACTTTCGGCGTACAGGCACCACGTACAGAAGACTGGAGCACCACCAAAAACTACTGAACCTGCCCTGCCATCATCTGAAGCAAGAAGTGGTAACGAGGTGGAATTCAACCCTCTATATGCTTCAGAGGTTGGAGGAGCAGCAAAAGGCCATTCAAGCCTATACAATTGAGCACGATATAGGAGGTGGAATGCACCTGTCTCAAGTGCAGTGGAGAATGATTTCAACGTTGTGCAAGGTTCTGATGCCCTTTGAACTTGCCACACGTGAAGTCAGTTCAGACACTGCCAGCCTGAGTCAGGTCATTCCCCTCATCAGGCTTTTGCAGAAGAAGCTGGAGGCATTGAAGAAGGAGCTAAAAGGGAGCGATTCCGCTAGGCATGTGGGACTTGTGGATGCAGCCCTTAATTCGCTTAACAAGGATTCACGGGTGGTCAATCTGTTGAAATCAGAGCACTACATTTTGGCCACCGTGCTCGATCCTAGATTTAAAGCCTACCTTGGATCTCTCTTTCCGGCAGACACAAGTCTGCTGGGGTTGAAAGACCTGCTGGTGACAAAATTGTCAAGTCAAGCGGAACGCGACCTGTCAACATCTCCTCCTTCACATTCTCCCGCAACTGGGGGTGCGAGGAAAAGGCTCAGAATTCCGAGCCCACCCGCTGGCGGTGATGCAGGGCAGTCTGGAGCGACTGCTGATGCTGACATCTGGTCCGGACTGAAGGACCTGACAACGATTACGGACATGTCGTCTACTGTCACTGCATATGATTCTCTCAACATTGATAGAATGGTGGAGGATTATATGAGTGACCGCATCCAAGTAGGCACGTCACACAGTCCGTACTTATACTGGCAGGAAAAAGAGGCAATTTGGAGGCCCTTGCACAAACTGGCTTTATTCTACCTAAGTTGCCCTCCCACAAGTGTGTACTCCGAAAGAGTGTTTAGTGCCGCCGCTCACCTTGTCAGCAATCGGCGTACGAGGTTACATCCAGAAAATGTGGAGAAGATGATGTTCATTAAAATGAATTATAATCAATTCCTCCGCGGAGACATTGACCAGCAGCAATTGCCTCCACAAAGTACACAGGGAGCTGAGATGGTGGATTCCAGTGGGGACGAATTGATAATCTGTGAGGAGGGGGATGTACACGGTGATATATCGGAGGGTGAAGATGAGGTGGACATCTTGCCTCTGTAGAGCCAGTTTGTGCAAGGAGAGATTAATTGCTTCTTTTTTGGGGGGGGTCCAAACCAACCAGTCATATCAGTCACAGTCGTGTGGCAGACCCTGTCACTGAAATGATGGGTTGGTTAAAGTGTGCATGTCCTGTTTTGTTTATACAACATAAGGGTGGGTGGGAGGGCCCAAGGACAATTCCATCTTGCACCTCTTTTTTCTTTTCTTTTTCTTTGCATCATGTGCTGATTGGGGAGGGTTTTTTGGAAGGGACATCCTGCGTGACACTGCAGTGCCACTCCTAGATGGGCCCGGTGTTTGTGTCGGCCACTAGGGTCGCTAATCTTACTCACACAGTCAGCTACCTCATTGCGCCTCTTTTTTTCTTTGCGTCATGTGCTGTTTGGGGAGGGTTTTTTGGAAGGGACATCCTGCGTGACACTGCAGTGACACTCCTAGATGGGCCCGGTGTTTGTGTCGGCCACTAGGGTCGCTAATCTTACTCACACAGCTACCTCATTGCGCCTCTTTTTTTCTTTGCGTCATGTGCTGTTTGGGGAGGGTTTTTTGGAAGGGCCATCCTGCGTGACACTGCAGTGCCACTCCTAGATGGGCCCGGTGTTTGTGTCGGCCACTAGGGTCGCTAATCTTACTCACACAGCTACCTCATTGCGCCTCTTTTTTTCTTTGCGTCATGTGCTGTTTGGGGAGGGTTTTTTGGAAGGGACATCCTGCGTGACACTGCAGTGCCACTCCTAGATGGGCCCGGTGTTTGTGTCGGCCACTAGGGTCGCTTTTCTTACTCACACAGCGACCTCGGTGCAAATTTTAGGACTAAAAATAATATTGTGAGGTGTGAGGTATTCAGAATAGACTGAAAATGAGTGTAAATTATGGTTTTTGAGGTTAATAATACTTTGGGATCAAAATGACCCCCAAATTCTATGATTTAAGCTGTTTTTTAGTGTTTTTTGAAAAAAACACCCGAATCCAAAACACACCCGAATCCGACAAAAAAAATTCGGTGAGGTTTTGCCAAAACGCGTTCGAACCCAAAACACGGCCGCGGAACCGAACCCAAAACCAAAACACAAAACCCGAAAAATTTCAGGCGCTCATCTCTAGATTATACCAAAGCTCCCAAACGGGCGGGAGAGTGCGGATGACTCTGCAGCACCGAATGAGCAAACTCAAGGTCCTCCTCAGCCAGGGTATCAAACTTGTAGAATTTAGCAAATGTGTTTGAACCCGACCAAGTAGCAGCTCGGCAAAGTTGTAAAGCCGAGACCCCTCGGGCAGCCGCCCAAGAAGAGCCCACTTTCCTCGTGGAATGGGCTTTTACAGATTTAGGATGCGGCAGTCCAGCCGGAGAATGTGCAAGTTGAATCGTACTACAGATCCAGCGAGCAATAGACTGCTTTGAAGCAGGAGCACCCAGCTTGTTGGGCGCATACAGGATAAATAGCGAGTCAGTTTTCCTGACTCCAGCCGTCCTGGAAACATAGATTTTCAGGGCCCTGACTACGTCCAGCAACTTGGAATCCTCCAAGTCCTAGGTAGCCGCAGGCACCACAATAGGTTGGTTCAAATGAAAAGCTGATACCACCTTAGGAAGAAATTGGGGACGAGTCCTCAATTCCGCCCTATCCATATGGAAAATCAGATAAGGGCTTTTACATGACAAAGCCGCCAATTCTGACACACGCCTGGCCGAAGCCAAGGCCAACAGCATGACCACTTTCCACGTGAGATATGTTAGTTCCACGGTTTTAAGTGGCGCAAACCAATGTGACTTAAGGAAATCTAACATCACGTTGAGATCCCAAGGTGCCACTGGAGGCACAAAAGGGGGCTGAATATGCAGCACTCCTTTAACAAACGTCTGAACTTCAGGCAGTGAAGCCAGTTCTTTTTGGAAGAAAATCGACAGAGCCGAAATCTGGACCTTAATGGAACCTAATTTGAGGCCCATAGTCACCCCTGACTGTAGGAAGTGCAGAAATCGACTCAGCTGAAATTCCTCCGTTGGGGCCCTTCTGGCCTCACACCACGCAACATACTTTCGCCATATGCGGTGATAATGGTTTGCGGTCACCTCCTTCCTAGCTTTAATCAGCGTAGGGATGACTTCCTCCGGAATGCCCTTTTCCTTCAGGATCCGGCGTTCAACCGCCATGCCGTCAAACGCAGTCGCGGTAAGTCTTGGAACAGACAGGGTCCCTGCTGCAGCAGGTCCTGTCTGAGCGGCAGAGGCCATGGTTCCTCTGATATCATTTCTTGAAGCTCTGGGTACCAAGCTCTTCTTGGCCAATCCGGAACAATGATTATAGTTCTTACTCTTCTCCTTCTTATTATCCTCAGTACCTTGGGTATGAGAGGAAGAGGAGGGAACACATAAACCGACTGGTACACCCACGGTGTCACTAAAGCGTCCACAGCTATCGCCTGAGGGTCCCTTGACCTGGCGCAATATCTTTTTAGCTTTTTGTTGAGGCGGGACGCCATCATGTCCACCTGTGGCCTTTCCCACCGGTGTACAACCATTTTGAAGACTTCTGGATAAAGTCCCCACTCTCCCGGGTGGAGGTCGTGTCTGCTGAGAAAGTCTGCTTCCCAGTTGTCCACTCCGGGAATGAACACTGCTGACAGTGCTAACACATGATTTTCCGCCCATCGGAGAATCCTTGTGGCTTCTGCCATCGCCATCCTGCTTCTTGTGCCGCCCTCTCGGTTTACATGGGTGACCGCCGTGATGTTGTCTGACTGGATCAGCACCGGCTGGTGTTGAAGCAGGGGTCTTGCCTGACTTAGGGCATTGTAAATGGCCCTTAGTTCCAGAATATTTATGTGTAGGGAAGTCTCCTGACTCGACCATTGTCCCTGGAAGTTTCTTCCCTGTGTGACTGCCCCCCAACCTCGAAGGCTGGCATCCGTGGTCACCAGGATCCAGTCCTGTATGCCGAATCTGCGGCCCTCTAGAAGATGAGCACTCTGCAGCCACCACAGCAGTGACACCCTGGCCCTTGGAGACAGGGTTATCAGCCGATGCATCTGAAGATGCGATCCGGACCACTTGTCCAACAGATCCCACTGAAAGATCCTTGCATGGAACCTTCCGAATGGAATTGCTTCGTAAGAAGCCACCATCTTTCCCAGGACTCGCGTGCAGTGGTGCACCGACACCTGTTTTGGTTTTAGGAGGTCTCTGACTAGAGATGACAACTCCTTGGCCTTCTCCTCCGGGAGAAACACTTTTTTCTGTTCTGTGTCCAGAACCATCCCCAGGAACAGTAGACGCGTTGTAGGAACCAGCTGCGACTTTGGAATATTCAGGATCCAGCCGTGCTGTTGTAGCACTTCCCGAGCTAGTGCTACTCCGATCAACAACTGTTCCCTGGACCTCACCTTTATAAGGAGATCGTCCAAGTACGGGATAATTAAAACTCCCTTTTTCCGAAGGAGTATCATCATTTCGGCCATTACCTTGGTAAATACCCTCGGTGCCGTGGACAGACCAAACGGCAACGTCTGGAATTGGTAATGACAGTCCTGTACCACAAATCTGAGGTACTCCTGGTGAGGAGGGTAAATGGGGACATGCAGGTAAGCATCCTTGATGTCCAGTGATACCATGTAATCCCCCTCGTCCAGGCTTGCAATCACCGCCCTGAGCGATTCCATCTTGAACTTGAACCTTCTTATATAAGTGTTCAAGGATTTTAAATTTAAAATGGGTCTCACCGAACCGTCCGGTTTCGGTACCACAAACATTGTGGAATAGTAACCCCGTCCTTGCTGAAGGAGGGGTACCTTGATTATCACCTGCTGAGAATACAGCTTGTGAATCGCCTCCAGCACTGCCTCCCTGTCCGGGGGAGCTGTCGGCAAGGCAGATTTGAGGAAACGGCGAGGGGGAGACGTCTCGAATTCCAGCTTGTACCCCTGAGATACTACTTGTAGAATCCAGGGATCCACCCGTGAGCGGGCCCACTGGTTGCTGAAGTTCTTGAGACGGGCCCCCACCGTACCTGGCTCCGCCTGTGGAGCCCCAGCGTCATGCGGTGGACTTAGAGGAAGCGGGGGAGGACTTTTGTTCCTGGGAACTGGCTGTATGTTGCAGCTTTTTTCCTCTACCTCTGCCTCTGGGCAGAAAGGACGCGCCTCTAACCCGCTTGCCTTTCTGGGGCCGAAAGGACTGTGCCTGATAATACGGTGCTTTCTTTGGCTGTGAGGGAACATGGGGTAAAAATGTCGACTTCCCAGCTGTCGCTGTGGAAACGAGGTCCGAGAGACCATCCCCAAACAACTCCTCACCCTTGTAAGGCAAAACTTCCATGTGCCTTTTAGAATCTTTATCTCCTGTCCACTGCCGAGTCCACAATCCTCTCCTGGCAGAAATGGACATTGCGTTTATTTTAGATGCCAGCCGGCAAATATCCCTCTGTGCATCTCTCATGTATAAGACTGCGTCTTTAATATGCTCTACGGTTAGCAATATAGTGTCCCTGTCTAGGGTATCAATGTTTTCCGACAGGGAATCTGACCACGCAGCTGCAGCACTGCACATCCATGCTGAAGCAATAGCCGGTCTCAGTATAATTCCTGAGTGTGTATATACAGACTTCAGGATAGCCTCCTGCTTTCTATCCGCAGGTTCCTTTAGGGCGGCCGTGTCTGGAGACGGTAGTGCCACCTTTTTTGACAGACGTGTGAGCGCTTTATCCACCCTAGGGGATGTCTCCCAACGTGACCTGTCCTCTGGCGGGAAAGGGTATGCCATTAGTAACTTTTTAGAAATTACTAGTTTCTTATCGGGGGAAGCCCACGCCTCTTCACACACTTCATTTAATTCATCAGATGGGGGAAAAACCACTGGTAGCTTTTTCTCCCCAAACATAATACCCTTTTTTGTGGTACCTGGGGTAATATCAGAAATGTGCAACACATTTTTCATTACCGTAATCATATAACGAGTGGCTCTATTGGAATGTACACTAGTCTCATCGTCGTCGACACTGGAGTCAGTATCCGTGTCGACATCTGTGTCTGCCATCTGAGGTAGTGGGCGTTTTAGAGCCCCTGATGGCTTTTGAGACGCCTGGGCAGGCACGGGCTGAGAAGCCGGCTGTCCCACATCTGATATGTCGTCAAACCTTTTATGTAAGGAGTTGACACTGTCGCGTAATTCCTTCCACATGTCCATCCATTCAGGTGTCGACCCCGCAGGGGGTGACATTACATTTATCGGCACCTGCTCCGCCTCCACATAAGCCTCCTCATCAAACATGTCGACACAGCCGTACCGACACACCGCACACACACAGGGAATGCTCTGACTGAGGACAGGACCCCACAAAGTCCTTTGGGGAGACAGAGAGAGAGTATGCCAGCACACACCAGAGCGCTATATAATGCAGGGATACACACTACACAGTGATTTTTCCCCTATAGCTGCAATAATACACAGTTTGTGCCTAAATTTAGTGCCCCCCCTCTCTTTTTTACCCTATTGAGCCTGGAAACTGCAGGGGAGAGCCTTGGGAGCGTCCTTCCAGCGGAGTTGTGAGAGGAAATGGCGCCAGTGTGCTGAGGGAGATAGCCCCGCCCCCTTCTCGGCGGACTTCTCCCGCTTTTTTTAGGATATTTGTGGCAGGGGATTTTGCACATATATAGTCTTACTGACTATATTATGTTTTTTTTTTGCCAAGCTAAGGTACTCTTATTGCAGCCCAGGGCGCCCCCCCCCCCAGCGCCCTGCACCCATCAGTGACCGGAGTGTGTGGTGTGCATGGGGAGCAATGGCGCACAGCTGCAGTGCTGTGCGCTACCTTAATGAAGACTGGAGTCTTCAGCCGCCGATTTCCTGGACGTCTTCTTGCATCTGGCTCTGCAAGGGGGACGGCGGCGCGGCTCCGGGACCGGACGACCGAGGCTGGGCCTGTGTTCGATCCCTCTGGAGCTAATGGTGTCCAGTAGCCTAAGAAGCCCAAGCTAGCTGCAAGCAGGTAGGTTCGCTTCTTCTCCCCTCAGTCCCTCATAGCAGTGAGTCTGTTGCCAGCAGATCTCACTGAAAATAAAAAACCTAAATATACTTTCTTTTCTAAGAGCTCAGGAGAGCCCCTAGTGTGCAACCAGCTCGGCCGGGCACAAAATTCTAACTGAGGTCTGGAGGAGGGGCATAGAGGGAGGAGCCAGTGCACACCAGGTAGTCCTAAATCTTTCTTAGTTGTGCCCAGTCTCCTGCGGAGCCGCTATTCCCCATGGTCCTTACGGAGTCCCCAGCATCCACTAGGACGTCAGAGAAAATAAGATTTTACTCACCGGTAAATCTATTTCTCGTAGTCCGTAGTGGATGCTGGGACTCCGTAAGGACCATGGGGAATAGCGGCTCCGCAGGAGACTGGGCACAACTAAAGAAAGCTTTAGGACTACCTGGTGTGCACTGGCTCCTCCCCCTATGACCCTCCTCCAGACCTCAGTTAGGATACTGTGCCCGGAAGCGCTGACACAATAAGGAAGGATTTTGAATCCCGGGTAAGACTCATACCAGCCACACCAATCACACCGTATAACTCGTGATACTATACCCAGTTAACAGTATGAATAATAACTGAGCCTCTCAACAGATGGCTCAACAATAACCCTTTAGTTAAACAATAACTATATACAAGTATTGCAGACAATCCGCACTTGGGATGGGCGCCCAGCATCCACTACGGACTACGAGAAATAGATTTACCGGTGAGTAAAATCTTATTTTCTCTGACATCCTAAGTGGATGCTGGGACTCCGTAAGGACCATGGGGATTATACCAAATCTCCCAAACGGGCGGGAGAGTGCGGATGACTCTGCAGCACCGAATGGGCAAACTCAAGGTCCTCCTCAGCCAGGGTGTCAAACTTGTAGAATTTAGCAAATGTGTTTGACCCCGACCAAGTAGCTGCTCGACAAAGTTGTAAAGCCGAGACCCCTCGGGCAGCCGCCCAAGAAGAGCCCACCTTCCTCGTGGAATGGGCTTTCACTGATTTAGGATGCGGCAGTCCAGCCGCAGAATGTGCAAGCTGAATCGTACTACAGATCCAGCGAGCAATAGTCAGCTTTGAAGCAGGAGCACCCAGCTTGTTGGGTGCATACAGGATAAATAGCGAGTCAGTTTTCCTGACACTAGCCGTCCTGGAAACATAAATTTTCAGGGCCCTGACTACGTCCAACAACTTGGAAGCCTCCAAGTCTTTAGTAACCGCAGGCACCACGATAGGTTGGTTCAAATGAAAGGCTGATACCACCTTAGGGAGAAACTGGGGACGAGTCCTCAATTCTGCCCTATCCATATGGAAAATCAGATAAGGGCTTTTACATGACAAAGCCGCCAATTCTGACACACGCCTGGCCGAAGCCAAGGCCAACAGCATGACCACTTTCCACGTGAGATATTTTAATTCCACGGTTTTAAGAGGCTCAAACCAATGTGACTTTAGGAAATCCAACACCACGTTGAGATCCCAAGGTGCTACTGGAGGCACAAAAGGGGGCTGAATATGCAGCACTCCCTTAACAAAAGTCTGAACTTCAGGTAGTGAAGCCAGTTCTCTCTGGAAGAAAATCGATAGAGCCGAAATCTGGACCTTAATGGAACCCAATTTTAGGCTCATAGTCACCCCTGACTGTAGGAAGTGCAGAAAACAGCCCAGCTGAAATTCCTCCGTTGGGGCCTTCCTGGCCTCACACCACGCAACATATTTTCGCCAAATGCGGTGATAATGGTTTGCGGTCACTTCTTTCCTAGCTTTAATCAGCGTAGGGATGACTTCCTCCGGAATGCCCTTTTCCTTCAGGATCCGGTGTTAAACCGCCATGCCGTCAAACGCAGCCGCGGTAAGTCTTGGAACAGACAGGGCCCCTGCTGCAGCAGGTCCTGTCTGAGCGGCAGAGGCCATGGGTCCTCTGAGATCATTTCTTGAAGTACCGGGTACCAAGCTCTTCTTGGCCAATCCGGAACAATGAGTATAGTTCTTACTCCTCTTCTCCTTATTATCCTCAGTACCTTGGGTATGAGAGGAAGAGGAGGGAACACATAAACCGACCGGTACACCCACGGTGTCAGTAGAGCGTCCACAGCTATCGCCTGAGGGTCTCTTGACCTGGCGCAATATCTTTCTAGCTTTTTGTTGAGGCGGGACGCCATCATGTCCACCTTTGGCCTTTCCCAACGGTTTACAATCAGTTGGAAGACTTCTGGATGAAGTCCCCACTCTCCCGGGTGGAGGTCGTGCCTGCTGAGGAAGTCTGCTTCCCAGTTGTCCACTCCCGGAATGAACACTGCTGACAGTGCTAACACGTGATTTTCCGCCCATCGGAGAATCCTTGTGGCTTCTGCCATCGCCATCCTGCTTCTTGTGCCGCCCTGTCGGTTTACATGGGCGTCTGCCGTGATGTTGTCTGACTGGATCAGTACCGGCTGGTTTTGAAGCAGGGGTTTTGCCTGACTTAGGGCATTGTAAATGGCCCTCAGTTCCAGAATATTTATGTGTAGGGAAGTCTCCTGACTCGACCATAGTCCTTGGAAGTTTCTTCCCTGTGTGACTGCCCCCCAGCCTCGAAGGCTGGCATCCGTGGTCACCAGGACCCAGTCCTGTATGCCGAATCTGCGGCCCTCTTGAAGATGAGCACTTTGCAGCCACCACAGCAGAGACACCCTGGTCCTTGGAGACAGGGTTATCAGCCGATGCATCTGAAGATGCGATCCGGACCACTTGTCCAACAGGTCCCACTGAAAAGTCCTTGCATGGAACCTGCCGAATGGAATTGCTTCGTAGGAAGCTACCATTTTCCCCAGGACTCGCGTGCAGTGATGCACCGACACCTGTTTTGGTTTCAGGAGGCCTCTGACTAGAGATGACAGCTCCTTGGCTTTCTCCTCCGGGAGAAACACTTTTTTCTGTTCTGTGTCCAGAACCATACCCAGGAACAGTAGACGTGTCGTAGGGACCAGCTGTGACTTTGGAATATTTAGAATCCAACCGTGCTGTTGTAGCACCTCCCGAGATAGTGCTACCCCGACCAACAACTGCTCCCTGGACCTCGCCTTTATCAGGAGATCGTCCAAGTACGGGATAATTAAAACTCCCTTTTTTCGAAGGAGTATCATCATTTCGGCCATTACCTTGGTAAATACCCTCGGTGCCGTGGACAGACCAAACGGCAACGTCTGGAATTGGTAATGACAATCCTGTATCACAAATCTGAGGTACTCCTGGTGAGGATGGTAAATGGGGACATGCAGGTAAGCATCCTTGATGTCCAGTGATACCATGTAATCCCCCTCGTCCAGGCTTGAAATAACCGCCCTGAGCGATTCCATCTTGAACTTGAATTTTTTTATATAAGTGTTCAAGGATTTCAAATTTAAAATGGGTCTCACCGAACCGTCCGGTTTCGGTACCACAAACATTGTGGAATAGTAACCCCGTCCTTGTTGAAGGAGCGGCACCTTGACTATCACCTGCTGGGAATACAGCTTGTGAATTGCCTCTAGCACTGCCTCCCTGCCTGAGGGAGTTGTTGACAAGGCAGATTTGAGGAAACGGCGGGGGGGAGACGTCTCGAATTCCAGCTTGTACCCCTGAGATACCACTTGAAGGATCCAGGGATCCACCCGTGAGCAAGCCCACTGATTGCTGAAGTTTTTGAGATGGGCCCCCACCGTACCTGGCTCCGCCTGTGGAGCCCCAGCGTCATGCGGTGGACTTGGAGGAAGCGGGGGAGGACTTTTGTTCCTGGGAACTGGCTGTATGCTGCAGCTTTTTCCCTCTACCTCTGCCTCTGGGCAGAAAGGACGCGCCTTTAACCCGCTTGCCTTTCTGGGGCCCAAAGGACTGTACCTGATAATACGGTGCTTTCTTTGGCTGTGAGGGAACATGGGGTAAAAATGCTGACTTCCCCGCTGTGGCTGTGGAAACGAGGTCCGAGAGACCATCCCCAAACAACTCCTCACCTTATAAGGCAAAACTTCCATGTGCCTTTTAGAATCTGCATCACCTGTCCACTGCCGAGTCCATAATCCTCTCCTGGCAGAAATGGACATTGCACTTATTTTAGATGCCAGCCGGCAAATATCCCTCTGTGCATCTCTCATGTATAAGACTGCGTCTTTTATATGCTCTACGGTTAGCAATATAGTGTCCCTGTCTAGGGTATCAATATTTTCTGACAGGGAATCTGCCCACGCAGCTGCAGCACTGCACATCCATGCTGAAGCAATAGCCGGTCTCAATATAATACCTGAGTGTGTATACACAGACTTCAGGATAGCCTCCTGCTTCCTATCAGCAGGCTCCTTTAGGGCGGCCGTATCCGGAGACGGTAGTGCCACCTTCTTTGACAGGCGAGTGAGCGCTTTATCCACCCTAGGGGATGTTTCCCAACGTGACCTATCCACTGGCGGGAAAGGGTACGCCATTAGTAACCTTTTAGAAATTACCAGTTTCTTATCGGGGGAAGCCCACGCTTCTTCACACACTTCATTTAATTCCTCAGAAGGGGGAAAAACCACTGGTAGTTTTTTCTCCCCAAACATAATACCCTTTTTTGTGGTACCTGGGGTAACATCAGAAATGTGCAACACATTTTTCATTGCCTCAATCATGTAACGTGTGGCCCTATTGGAAGTTACCTTAGTCTCATCGTTGTCGACACTGGATTCAGTATTCGTGTCGACATCTGTGTCTGCCATCTGAGGTAGCGGGCGTTTTAGAGCCCCTGATGGCTTTTGAGACAGTTGGGCAGGCACGAGCTGAGAAGCCGGCTGTCCCACATCTGATATGTCGTCAAACCTTTTATGTAAGGAGTTGACACTTTCACGTAATTCCTTCCACAAGTCCATCCACTCAGGTGTCGGCCCCGCAGGGGGTGACATCACATTTATCGGCAACTGCTCCGCCTCCACATAAGCCTCCTCATCAAACATGTCGACACAGCCGTACCGACACACCGCACACACACAGGGAATGCTCTGACTCAGGACAGGACCCCACAAAGCCCTTTGGGGAGACAGAGAGAGAGTATGCCAGCACACACCAGAGCGCTATATAACACAGGGATTAACACTGTAACTGAGTGATTTTCCCAATAGCTGCTTGTATACACAATATTGCGCCTAAATTTAGTGCCCCCCCTCTCTTTTTTACCCTATGTAGTCTGGAAACTGCAGGGGAGAGCCTGGGAGCGATCCTTCCAGCGGAGCTGTGAGGGAAAATGGCGCCAGTGTGCTGAGGGAGATAGCCCCGCCCCTTTTCCGGCGGACTTCTCCCGCTTTTTTGTAGGTATATCTGGCAGGGGATTTTACACATATATAGTCTCTATGACTATATTATGTGTAGTTTTGCCAGCCAAGGTACATAATATTGCAGCCCAGGGCGCCCCCCCCCCCCAGCGCCCTGCACCCATCAGTGACCGGAGTGTGAGGTGTGCATGGGAAGCAATGGCGCACAGCTGCAGTGCTGTGCGCTACCTTGATGAAGACCGAAGTCTTCTGCCGCCGATTTCCAGGACTGTCTTCTTGCTTCTGGCTCTGTAAGGGGGACGGCGGCGCGGCTTCGGGACCGGACGATCGAGGTCGGGCCCTGTGTTCGATCCCTCTGGAGCTAATGGTGTCCAGTAGCCTAGAAGCCCAAGCTAGCTGCAAGTAGGTAGGTTCGCTTCTCTCCCCTTAATCCCTCGTAGCAGTGAGTCTGTTGCCAGCAGATCTCACTGAAAATAAAAAACCTAAAATAAACTTTCTTTTTCTAGGAGCTCAGGAGAGCCCCTAGTGTGCATCCAGCTCAGCCGGGCACAAGATTCTAACTGAGGTCTGGAGGAGGGTCATAGGGGGAGGAGCCAGTGCACACCAGGTAGTCCTAAAGCTTTCTTTAGTTGTACCCAGTCTCCTGCGGAGCCGCTATTCCCCATGGTCCTTACGGAGTCCCAGCATCCACTTAGGACGTCAGAGAAATGAGCATTTATCAAATTTCAATATTTATTTTGACTTTTGATTGGACCTGGGATGCCGCAGTTTGCCTAACCTGCTGTAAAAATCCCCATTGATCCCAAAGCGATAAACCCAAAAGTGGACATTTCTGTCATTTATAAACTTTAAAACCTGACGCGACAGTAATAAAACAGCATGGTACAGGATAGGGGTTTTGTGCTTCTAAATTACACTGAGGGAAAAACTGGCCATTTGATGTGATCCAGAATGACAACCTGTCTGAGCACCCGTACGTCAGGAATCTCTCAGAGGAGCGAGAGTACATCTAGGAAGATGAACAAACAAGAAATAATGGAGGTCATTTAACATTTCTGCCAAGAAACTCTCAGTTTCAATGTCTTTCGACTTGGTTCTTAAAAAAACATAACGTGAAGAGTTTGTCTCCATTCACATAGCTATGGATTAACGCAGTGGTTCCCAAACTGTGTGCCGTGGCTCCCTGGGGTGCCTCAGAGCACTTGCAGGGGTGCCCTGGGTTGGTGGTCCAGGACCAAATCCAATTATTTATTGTCAGTGTAATAGGTAAAACCAGTGCTGGTGGCTGCCAGTCATAAAATATGTGGCCAAACAGAAGCAAATCTTGTCCCTCACCACACAACTGACCCTAAGGATGACATATAAACCCAATTTACGTAATTTAATATTTATTTCTAAATTTCTCAATAAGAAACTTTTGGCCTAGGGGTGCCATGAAAACAATTCTGATATTCTAGGGCGCCGTGATTCAAAAAAGTTTGGGAACCACTGGATTAACGTAAAACAAAGCTCTAAGAAGACTGCATTGTTTATAATACATAGTTTAAAAAGTACAGTATCTATTCATACATCGGAAATTATACATTGTTATTTTATATTGACATCAGGTTTACAATTTCAACCTTTGTTAACTGACGATGATGATAATGACTATGATCCATCTTCTAGTCGCAGTGGTGGCCAACCAGTGGCTCTTGAGCCGCATGAGGCTCTTTCTTTATTCAAATGTGGCTCCTGACACTCAAAACCACATGACCACAATAGATCCGGAAACTGCTGCACTCCAGCCAGACACACAGCAGCACTACGGGCACTGAGAATTGAGGGAGCCAGATACTAGAGGTGAGACACCCACGGGCAAACAGAGGACACATAAGAGGCTGCTGCAATGGCACAACTCGTAGGGGCTGTGGTGACACATGAGGGTGGGCTGGTGTGACAGAAGGGAGAGCTGCCTGGAGTGAACCAGGAGGGTGCTGGCAGGGGTGACTCATGGGGTGCTGGCTAAAGTGACATAGGAGGGTGGTAGCAGGAGTGACACATGGAGTAACTGGCTGGAGTGACACAGTAGGGTGCTGGGAGTAGTGACACATGGGAGAGCTGGCTGGAGTAACACAGAAGGGTGCTAGGAGGTGTGACACATGGGAGAGCTGGCTGGAGTAACACAGAAGGGTGCTAGGAGGAGTGACACATGGGAGAGCTGGCTGGAGTAACACAGAAAGGTGCTAGGAGGAGTGACACATGGGAGAGCTGGCTGGAGTGACACAGAAGGGTGCTAGGAGTAGTGACACATGGGAGAGCTGGCTGGAGTGACGCAGCAGGGTGCTAGGAGTAGTGACACATGGGAGAGCTGGCTGGAGTAACACAGAAGGGTGCTAGGAGGAGTGACACATGGGAGAGCTGGCTGGAGTAACACAGAAGGGTGCTGGGAGTAGTGACACATGGGAGAGCTGGCTGGAGTGACACAGAAGGGTGCTAGGAGGAGTGACACATGGGAGAGCTGGCTGGAGTAACACAGAAGGGTGCTAGGATGAGTGACACATGGGAGAGCTGGCTGGAGTGGCACAGAAGGGTGCTAGGAGTAGTGACACATGGGAGAGCTGGCTGGAGTGACGCAGCAGGGTGCTGGGAGTAGTGACACATGGGAGAGCTGGCTGGAGTGACACAGAAGGGTGCTAGGAGGAGTGACACATGGGAGAGCTGGCTGGAGTGACGCAGCAGGGTGCTGGGAGTAGTGACACATGGGAGAGCTGGCTGGAGTGACACAGAAGGGTGCTAGGAGGAGTGACACATAGGAGAGCTGGCTGGAGTGACACAGAAGGGTGCTAGGAGGAGTGACACATGGGAGAGCTGGCTGGAGTGACGCAGCAGGGTGCTGGGAGGAGTGACACATGGGAGAGCTGGCTGGAGTGACACAGAAGGGTGCTAGGAGTAGTGACACATGGGAGAGCTGGCTGGAGTGACGCAGCAGGGTGCTAGGAGTAGTGACACATGGGAGAGCTGGCTGGAGTAACACAGAAGGGTGCTAGGAGGAGTGACACATGGGAGAGCTGGCTGGAGTAACACAGAAGGGTGCTGGGAGTAGTGACACATGGGAGAGCTGGCTGGAGTGACACAGAAGGGTGCTAGGAGGAGTGACACATGGGAGAGCTGGCTGGAGTAACACAGAAGGGTGCTAGGATGAGTGACACATGGGAGAGCTGGCTGGAGTGGCACAGAAGGGTGCTAGGAGTAGTGACACATGGGAGAGCTGGCTGGAGTGACGCAGCAGGGTGCTGGGAGTAGTGACACATGGGAGAGCTGGCTGGAGTGACACAGAAGGGTGCTAGGAGGAGTGACACATGGGAGAGCTGGCTGGAGTGACGCAGCAGGGTGCTGGGAGTAGTGACACATGGGAGAGCTGGCTGGAGTGACACAGAAGGGTGCTAGGAGGAGTGACACATAGGAGAGCTGGCTGGAGTGACACAGAAGGGTGCTAGGAGGAGTGACACATGGGAGAGCTGGCTGGAGTGACGCAGCAGGGTGCTGGGAGTAGTGACACATGGGAGAGCTGGCTGGAGTAACACAGAAGGGTGCTAGGATGAGTGACACATGGGAGAGCTGGCTGGATGACACAGAAGGGTGCTAGGAGGAGTGACACATGGGAGAGCTGGCTGGAGTGACGCAGCAGGGTGCTGGGAGTAGTGACACATGGGAGAGCTGGCTGGAGTGACACAGAAGGGTGCTAGGAGGAGTGACACATAGGAGAGCTGGCTGGAGTGACACAGAAGGGTGCTAGGAGGAGTGACACATGGGAAAGCTGGCTGGAGTGACGCAGCAGGGTGCTGGGAGTAGTGACACATGGGAGAGCTGGCTGGAGTAACACAGAAGGGTGCTAGGATGAGTGACACATGGGAGAGCTGGCTGGATGACACAGAAGGGTGCTAGGAGGAGTGACACATGGGAGAGCTGGCTGGAGTGACGCAGCAGGGTGCTGGGAGTAGTGACACATGGGAGAGCTGGCTGGAGTGACACAGAAGGGTGCTAGGAGGAGTGACACATGGGAGAGCTGGTTGGAGTGACGCAGCAGGGTGCTGGGAGTAGTGACACATGGGAGAGCTGGCTGGAGTGACACAGAAGGGTTCTAGGAGGAGTGACACATGGGAGAGCTGGCTGGAGTGACGCAGCAGGGTGCTGGGAGTAGTGACACATGGGAGAGCTGGCTGGAGTGACAAAGAAGGGTGCTAGGAGGAGTGACACATGGGAGAGCTGGCTGGAGTGACGCAGCAGGGTGCTGGGAGTAGTGACACATGGGAGAGCTGGCTGGAGTGACACAGAAGGGTGCTAGGAGGAGTGACACATGGGAGAGCTGGCTGGAGTGACGCAGCAGGGTGCTGGGAGTAGTGACACATGGGAGAGCTGGCTGGAGTGACACAGAAGGGTGCTAGGAGGAGTGACACATGGGAGAGCTGGCTGGAGTGACACAGAAGGGTGCTAGGAGGAGTGACACATGGGAGAGCTGGCTGGAGTGACACAGCAGGGTGCTGGCTGGAGTGACACATAGGAGAGCTGAAATGTATTATGTGAATCTGGCCTTTTCATTTATTTTATGTGGAAGTTGCTTTTTCAATGTATTTTATACCAGGGGTGTGGTCTAGCAGGCACAAGGCCACACCCCTTTTTTGCACGCATACCTTTGGCTTGATGACGGCTCTTTGATGTACCTAACTGGATTTTTTGGCTCTTTGTCTCTGACTGGTTGGCCACCCCTAATCTAGTGAGTATTAATGTGCTATTTATGTTAAATGTATGGGGAGATGTATCAAAGTTTGGAGAGTGATAATGTGGATAAAGTAGTGACCAATCAGCTCCTAACTATAACTTTTCAAACATAGGCTGTAAAATGACAGCTAAGCACTTTATCTCTCTCCAATATTAAACTTAACATGTCTAAGACTGAGCTGATCATGTCCCCACCCTCCCGCACAGCCTCACCTCCCACAATTTCATTATCTATTGATGGCACTACTATCTCCTCTAGCCCTAAAGTGCGCTGTCTTGGAGTAATCCTTGACTCTTCCCTCTCCTTCAAAGCACAAATTCAGCATCTCTCACAAACCTGCCATTTTCATCTGAAAAATATTTCCAGGATCAGACCCTTTCTGACCCAGGATGCTACTAAGACCCTTATCCACTTACTGGTCATCTCCAGACTGCCCTTACTCCTCTCCCAGTTACATCTCTGACCTTATCTCCCTTTATACTCCCACCCGTCCTCTTCGTTCTGCTAATGCACACAGCCTCTCCTGCCTACTAATTACTTCCTCCCACTCCTACCTCCAAGATTTTTCATGTGCTGCTCCCTTTCTCTGGAATTCCCTGTCTCACCCCCTCAGACTCTCCACCTCTCTACAGAACTTCAAACGGGCTCTCAAGACCCACTTCTTCACCAAACCCAGACAACTCTCCTCCTAGCCCTCTTGTCTATGCTCACTGACTACCCCTTCTGTGTCACCCCGGTCTGTTAGCCCCTCACCTTTTAGATTGTAAGCTCGCAAGAGCAGAGACTTCTTTCCTCATGTGCCTTTCCTTTTCTTACTTACACTATCTTATACTCCATACTCCCTTTGATGGCACCTAACCCCGGGTTTTCTATACCTGTCCTATATTGTCTAGAACTGTAAGTGCTGGTTTCTTGTTTGCTCATTTGATTATGTACTGTGTAATTGGCGCTGCGGATCCCTTGTAGCGCCATATAAATAAAGGATGATGATAATAATAATAATAATAATAATAATAATAGTACACTTTTCGTGTTTTATGTTTTTGTTTTGGATCACCGCTTGTGTTTTGGATCTTGTCACAGGTTCTATTCCCGCTGTATGGGTGTCGTGGACACCCATGAGTGGGAATAGTCCCTTTTATTCGGCATGTTGACTGTTGGGTTTGTTAGGCTTCGGGATGTAGGGGCAGGTATTGTGACCGGCGGTCTCCTGACTGCCGGTCACATAACTACATCACCATGAACACTGTGGGGAGGTGTGTGTGTGTGTGTGTGTGTGTGTGTGTGTGTGTACCAAGCTGAGATTTTTATCCGAGTGACAGGAAGCCTAGCTCCACCCTGTACTTACACCTGGTTGGACACTTGTTGCAGCACCAACTACGCTACTAGAAGTTCTTGGTTGGTGAAATTCAGTTAGTTTAGGTAATATTTTGCTCTCAAGACTTACAAATTAGTTAACAAAAAATTTAATAAATAAAAAGGTCATGATTATATTGAAATTCATAAGAACAGACTGTGCTGTGTATGATAATAAAGAGTCGTTACACAGGATTATAATATCTTTCAAAATACAGTTCTCTTCTTACCGCCAATTTATGACACAATTCACCTATCACCAGAATCGCAGTTTAGATTGCATAAAAAATAGTTAAATGATGTATGCTGCAAAATGTGACATAATTCCAATTAGCTTATCTACCTTTTCCCTTTCATTCATTTTTCATATGAATTATTATTTTATAGTCCTTGAAGAATGCTTGTCTACTCTCCCAGGAGAGTAGGCAACCCAGCGGCATATTGCCACCTTTACAATGTAGTGAGTGGGTTGTGATCACAAAACTACGACTTGGACCTCCCCTCTCTGGATCTTCTGGAACACAATAAGGAAAAGCAGGTACAGTAAGTATGACATGAGGCTACAGAACCAAAAGAATTCACATGAATGCAACAGAGTGGGAATTCTGGGGTACTAATGATGATAGATATCACTGAGGCACAACTAACATATAAGGGGCCTTTATACATTATGTGTATGGTTTAAGTATTAGTATGTAAATACTGTAGGTATGAGTCAGTGTGAACAGGGGGAGTGGTGAACAGCACGATTTGGAAAGATGCATAGACAGCAGCAAGCATGAGGGTGTGCCTCTCTGTGCACGGGCCCACACATTATTTTTTATTTTATTTGTTGTCTTGTTTTAGTATATGTAAGAACATTGGCCCTCATTCCGAGTTGATCGCTCGCAAGGCGATTTTAGCAGAGTTACACACGCTAAGCCGCCGCCTACTGGGAGTGAATCTTAGCTTCTTAAAATTGCGACCGATGTATTCGCAATATTGCGATTACTAACTACTTAGCAGTTTCAGAGTAGCTTCAGACTTACTCTGCCTGTGCGATCAGTTCAGTGCTTGTCGTTCCTGGTTTGACGTCACAAACACACCCAGCGTTCGCCCAGACACTCCCCCGTTTCCCCGGCCACTCCTGCGTTTTTTCCGGAAACGGTAGCGTTTTTTCCCGCACGCCCATAAAACGGCCTGTTTCCGCCCAGTAACACCCATTTCCTGTCAATCACATTACGATCGCCGGAGCGATGAAAAAGCCGTGAGTAAAAATACTATCTCCATTGTAAAATTACTTGGCGCAGTCGCAGTGCGAATATTGCGCATGCGTACTAAGCGGATTTTCACTGCGATGCGATGAAAAATACCGAGCGATCAACTCGGAATGAGGGCCATTGTAAAAATTCATAAATGATTATTATTACAAACTTGTATAACGAGGACTGAAATGGATATATTCTCATCAACAGTGGTGCAGAGAATATAGATAAGCAAGTGTGTTGTCTAAGGTTTGGGGCATTATTTTAAAAAAGAAAAAGAAAAAAAAGGAAGCATTATATTATTGTTTATATAATTAAATCTATTTGTCAATTGAGTCATCTCTCTACCTAAAGGGGGGTACACACAGAGAGATCCGTGCTTAAAATCTAAGCAATCTTGCTAGATTGCTTAGATTTTAAGCACGGATCTGCCGTGTGTATGCCCTCCAGCGATAGCGATGCGCGGCCCCGCACATCGCTATCGCCGATGCTAGATTGAGCTGCATGCAGGCTCAATCTAGCGGGTCGCTCACTTCACCGTTGTGTGAAGTGAGCGGCCCCCCGTCGGCTTTCCTCCTCGCTCAGCACATCGCGCTGTGCTGAGCGGGGGGAGAGATGTGTGCTGAGCGGTCTGTGTTAAGATCGCTCAGCACACATCTCTCCCGTGAGTACCCCCCTTAACTCTCTAACGTCATCCTTATCCATCAGTGCGTGAAAATGTCATCCTACTTACTGGAACCATTTCTAGAAATGAATGTATGGGGAGCTTTGATCTCTATGTAACTACATATACAGTACATTAGCATATTGGATAGAACACGGACCTTCAATGTTTACATAATTTTATTAGGTATTACTGGCAATCTGCTCATTAATGTTGTTTGTTATCATAACATGTCAATCTCTTTATATGCCCTTTATTGTAATCCCTCCTGAGTAATTGCCAATTTCAAGGTTGCTTGCATATGCTTTATAGGCCCCTGTGTCAATGCTTATATTGGGAAAGACCCCCTGTACTAACAGTGCCTCAGAGAGTAGCAGTACAAGACGTATGTTTAACCTCTGTCTGTGACAATTTCTTTCCCATTCTAGTAATCTCAGGGTCAGAAGGCGCATCTATCAGCCACAGTTTCCCAGCACCAGCATCTAATGTCTTCATCTTAGTCTCCAAACGGCCCCTTTTGGTGTATGTGCTATAGTAACTACTCTTATGCTTTAAAGCCGCTTTAACTGCAAGGGGTCATAGCAGGGCCGGATCTAGGGGGGGGGGGGGCGCGAAGGGGGCGACCGCCCCCCTAACACAGTCATAGCCACGCCCACTTTTGAGCAGAAGAGAGCTCTCCTGGGAGAGCCTTAGGCAGAACGATGTGCTGCAGCTTATACCACAGCAGCACAGGGGAGCCAGGAGAGCAAGGGTTACAGAGCATTTGCCCCTCACTTGCTAGTGTGTGGCTACTAGGGCTAATGAATACAATTACCCCATAGCACAGTCATATGTAGATAGAACAATCACAAAGCTCTATCTCAGTCTCACTCAAAAAGTTCAGTCAGAATTGAGAGAGGAGGAGTTAGGACTGCAGATGGGAGGAGTTGGGACTGTAGAGGGAGGAGTCAAGATTAAACAGTAAACTGCCCCCCCTAAAGAAAAGTCTAGATCCGTCCCTGGGTCATAGTCATAGGTATAACTAGGGTTGGAGGTGCCCAGGGCAGATTTAGATAAATGGTGGACCTTGAAAACTGTTCTTCAAATTCCTGGCTGAATTCTTACATTGGTACATTGGTCAAATAACGACACGCTGGACACAGATGAAACTGAGAGCTGGAAAATTAGAATGTCATTATTTGAATATTCATTAACATTATCTTACACATGTTATGAAACAGCATCCGCCATCCTCACTTCAACTTGACATACAGGTCCTGCTAATGCACTGAACATACAGTACACTTCAGAATTGGCTTCATGATAACCACTGATCAGCATAGGAAAGTGATGTCACTCACGACATCTTGCAGTGCAAGACAAGGAACAAGCCAGCAGCCAGGAAGGGAGATTATAGGAGTGGGAATTCTGACACAGAAAGCACACTATGGATATTGTGGGCTGGTATGACAAGAGCTGGTGCAAGGGTTCACAGTTCCCTAGACAAAGCTTGAGCATACCATCCTCCTCCCCCAATACTCACTTCTCCACCCCTCACACACTTGAATTTGTTTTAAATGAAAAAATAACTTTTACTTACTCCTTACTAGCTGGTGCAGTTCACTGATATCCGATTCAAAATGCTGCCCAGGCTCCACTGCTTCCCACGTGCAAATGTAAAATGTATAGGGGGGAGAGGGATTTCCAAATACTTCATTTCCAAACAATGGGATATTAACCTGGAGAAGGCATAAGGAAGTGATAAACCAGTGATAAGTGCAAGGTGATAAAGGCACCAGCCAATCAGCTCCAATATGTAAATTAACAGTTAGGAGCTGATTGGCTGGTGCATTTATCACCTTGTACTTATCACTGCTTTATCACTTCCTTATGCCTTCTCCAGGTTAATACATCTGCCAAGTACAAGCCAGGGTATTTCTATTCCCTTGAACATCCATTGAACTTTCAAGTACAACCCTACACTGGTGACTACAACAATCTCCAAATGCTTCATCTACCTAAAACTCCCCAAGCAGCCACTGCAATTATCGGAAGACTATTGGTTGCCTAATGTATTCATGACAGATGTCATCCTCCCCATTTTCCACAATTGTACTCATACACATGCACGGTTATTTTCTATTATGCGTCAATAACATTATTTTCTATTGCCACTAGCAGTGATAGAAAACTTTATATTGCACATTTACTAATAATATTTCCCTGGGGGCAGCCAAGTGGTACTAAGCACTCTGGCAGGGTCGGACTGGCCCACAGGGGTACAGGGGAAACCACCGGTGGGCCCCATGCCTGTGGGCCCTCCTCCTCCTCCTCTAAGGATCAGGTTCCAGACTGTGCACGCCACTTGTATTATACATTGTAGATATGTTGCATTACACTGCACAAGATTATTGTGCATTTCAAGCCTCTGTGGAGGCTGGCCACACCCCCTTTGTAGGCTGGTCACACCCCTAAATATGTGCCCCTATAACTGCATTCCCCCGGTGAGCCCTTCATACCCCAGTCCGACACTGCAATCTGGCAACGCTGACTGGCAGCAGTAAGATAATGTTACTACTTCACTGGCCAGAACTGAAAATCTATGCACATGCATGTCCCAGTTTGCTAGTTTATGTATGCGCAGTGGATTTCAGAGTGTGGTACAGTATATTAGGTCGACAAATGAGGAGCATAATGGAAACCAGCGATGCAGTGTATAAATTCCAACCTTAATGCTGCAATTATTAACTGACGCACAGGTGACAATCCTCCTGTATCATATTCTCTGGGAATCTGTTCATGTCTGGGCTCTGTTCCTGATTGCACTACCAAAGTGGCACTTACAGGTATTTGTGTGCATAGTATATGCAATGCAAAGTTGCAAAAAACACTAAGGTGCTCTAAGATTTGCCCTAGTATCATATGTTCCATGTTTACATAATACATATATACAGAGGCGGATTGGGATGGACAACCAGCCCAGGAAATCTATGGAAGCAGACCCAGTGGGGGTGCGGTCTGATGAAGGGGTGGGGTCTGTTGAGGTGGATGGGATCGCTTCTCATAGGGCCTGATTGTACGCAGTTGCGGCCTTCCGTGCTTCTTTTGCTGTAGTTGTGTCTGAGACCAGGGCCGGATTGGGAACTAAAAGTGTACCTGTCAAATTTTGCAGAATTGGCCCATCATGTGAAGCACAATATAACATATCATGTAGCCATGGCAGCATCACTGGATGGAAGAGTTGCTGTACTGCAGTGCAGAGATGGAATAACAGAATGAATGGGGACAATGCAGTGTACTGAGGGGGAGATGTACTAAGCCTGAAAAGTGATAAATATGACTGTGATAAAGCACCAGCCAATCGGCTCCTAACTGTCATGTCACAGGCTGTGTTTGAAAAATGACAGTTAGGAGCCGATTGGCTGGTACTTTATCACTGTGATATTTATCACTTTTCAGGCTTAGTACATCTGGCCCTGAGTGCGGTGGGCTGCCTGTCATATGGGTGGTGGGACCACATGACAACACACAAAACAGGCCCCACAGACATGTTAGCCTACCAGGAATTTTCCTGGTAAGCCCTATGGCCAATCCGCTCCTGCATATATAGTACATGACACATTTGAACCAATAGTTTAAAACATTTTTTTATAATGAAATACACAACTTTTTTACAACATTTCTTAATACATTACACCGTGTGAATTCAATAGATAGAACCCTTACAGTACTCTGCCTACATTACAGCAACACCTCTTAAGTTCTCGCAAGTGGGCGCTAGTGCCAGGTTCAAGCACATCTGCAAATGTACATATGGGTGGATCACATTTTCTAGCCATGCACGCAATTAAATTTGAATATTTCATGCAACACAAATTGACATTATATAGTTTCAATTTTACTACTACTGCCTGACAGTAGTTGTTAATATACTATGTTATTTTTCTGTACAATATTATTATAAACTTTGACTTTTATGCTCACGTATTTTATTTTTACCTAGTTACCAGCCCTTCATAATGATGGAACAACATAACAGTAATGTCAGCACTCTGTCGGTGGCCGCTATGCAAGACACTTGAATTCCCCACACAGAGGTGAGGAGCAGCATTATCCTTTTATTATATAGAATTAAAGTTCTAAGTTACTCATTTTATTGGAAAAGTATCTTGTACTGCCATAACTGATGTGTTTACAGTTATATTACAATGTATTTAAAATTCCATATTATTGTCTTATTCCAGCGATGTGGGGTTTTTATTTTAGCGCTATTCTCATTTATTTCAATAAGTTTAAGTTTATTAATTTCAATACAGGTACATGGATTAAAGTTTTTATTTTTCTTTCTCACTCATTTTGCCGAGTTTGAAGATTCCTGATCATTGAGAATTAGTAAAAAAAAGTTTTGGGGGGAGATTTCAAAAGTAATTAGCTAAACGGATTTTAAAGTGTTTCCCTTGTACACCTAAACAATCGTCTCACAGATCTACTGATTCCTGACCTGTTTGTGATATATCTTATGTGTACGTACCTACTGTACGATCATGTCTTATCTCAATAAAACAAAGCCGCCACTGCTAATCTGGTTCCATGGGCATCCAAATATTCATCAGATGCGGAGGTATTATGTCAGATAAACCTGGAGGTGTATAGGCACAATCAGTCATTCTGCCCAATACGCCCGCAGTCACACTTTCTTCAGCAGATGGTTTCATAAGATGAGGATCACAGCTCGAGTGGCAGATTGCAATACTGTATACTCATGAATCTGCATGTTCATCCGGACCTTCAATCATAAATATATTTGTAAGAACAATCAGATCCTCATGCATGACTTTACCAGTGTATACCCAGCTTTACTCTGAGAAAGGAGAGGTTTCATTGATTTTATGATGTCTGATGATTTTTGGGGCGGAGGCTTGAAAAACTGTTGATTTACTTTTCATAACTATGGGGGTCATTCCGAGTTGATCGTAGCCGTGCTAAATTTAGCACAGCTAAGATCAGGCACTCAGACATGTGGGGGGGATGCCCAGCACAGGGCTAGTCCGCCCCGCATGTCAGTGCTGCCCCCCACGCAGAAATGCAAAAGCATCGCACAGCGGCGATGCTTTTGCATCTCAGGAGTTACTCCCGGCCAGCGCAGCTCCTGTGGCTAGCCGAGAGAACCTCTTCGCTGCCCCGGGTCGCAGCGGCTGCGTGTGACGTCACGCAGCCGCGGCGGCCCACCCCCCCAACGGTCCGGCCATGCCTGCGTTGGCTGGCCCGTGCCCCCTAAATGGCGGCTTAATGCCGCCGTCCAGCCCCCTCCCGCCCAGCGACCGCCTCTGCCTCAGAGGCGATCGCTAGGCATTGAGGGCCTTTGCCGCTGGTGCATGCGCAGTTCCGACCCAATCGCTGCGCTGCGATAAACTGCAGCGAGCGATCGGGTCGGAATGACCCCCTAAGGTAATAGAAAATTGTTTTGCAAATGCCTGAACAATACAGATTTCTGCAACTCGACCTTTAGTGGAACCCTTCATACTGTGAGTCTTCAAAGCACTGCAGAGATTCACTGAGATTTCCCGCTGGCAAATCACCCAGGTCACAGAAAGGTTATGCCGTTGTGTTTGCATTTTCTGTATGCGTTTACTAGACCTTGACGTTTCAATACAGTCTTCTTGTACTTAAGTCTGATCCGTTCAGATGGTTTGTTGCAGATTTCTAGTCCTAAGAAACCCCAGGAAAAGCATAATAGCCGAACATCCTTTACCTTTCATACAGATTGTAACACGCATAAATGGAATATAGCATTTGCCGTAAGAAAGTTGCCTTGCAATGGTGGAGAATGTCGCATTTTTACTGTACTAATGAAAACATTGAGTCTGGCAAAATAGGATGAAATACTGTAAGCAATTAACGTAGACAAGTGTTTATCAGAAAATGTTTAGAAGAACATACAGTATTTGTTCTCAATACACTATAAATAACACATTTTAATTAAAATGCAGAGACTGCCTCATCTAAAACACCGATCAGCGTGGACAGATGAGATGAGAGAGTTGTAAGTACATATAGTCAGTTGGGCATATCTCCTAAAATTCAAGGAATTAAGAACAACAACATATGGGGGTAATTCAGGTTTGTTAACAAACAAAAAAGCAAGCAACTGGGTAAAATCATGTGCACTGCAGGTGGAGCAGATGTAACATGTGCAGAGAGAGTTAGATTTGGGTGGGTTATATTGTTTCTGTGCAGGGTAAATACTGGCTGCTTAATTTTTACACTGCAATTTAGATTTCAGTTTGAACACACCCTACCCAAATCTAACTCTCTCTGCACATGTTACATCTGCCCCACCTGCAGTGAAGTATGGTTTTGCCCAAGAACTTGATTTTTTAGTGTGCTAACAAAACCTGAATAAGTGAGTCATTCCAAGTTGATCGCATGTAGCAACTTTTTGCTGCCCGTGCGATCAACTAGACGCCGCCTATGGGGGAGTGTATTTCTGCATAGCAGGGCTGCAAACGCTTGTGCAGCCCTGCTATGCAATAAAGTTTCCTGTAAAAGAAGACCAGCGTAAGAGTTACTTACCCTGTGCGATCGTTCCAGCGATGCAGGTCCCGGAACTGACGTCAGACATCCGCCCTCCAAACGCCTGGACACCCTTGCGTTGGACTCGCCACTCCCCGGAAACGGTGAGTTGCCGCCCGGTTCCACCTGTCTCCTGTCAATCTTCTTGCAGTCACCATTGCGACCGGTTTCTTCGATAGCGGTGTCGCTGGGCAATGATGCACCTGCACAATATGGCCACAGCGCATACGCAGTTCTGACCCAATCGCATGGCTGCGAGGAAGCGCAGCGTGTGATCGGGTCGGAATGACTCCCAAGGCCCTATGTTTGTCCCAGTTTTTGTGGCAATACTCAGCTCCCCAGCAATGCTTCCCATCAGCTGCTGCTCTTCTTCAGGACAGTATGGGCAGGGCGCTGAACGGGGGGTGGAAAGGGGTAGTGGGAGCCAATTACTCAGGCTTACGCTAGTTGGAAGGGACCGTCAGGGTAATGGATCAGCACACATACTATCTGATACCCCTTTTCCACTAGCTGTTTTTACCCGTGTTTTTGCACGGGGGCGCGCATCAACACGGATTTTTAGTAGGTGGAAACGGGTCAACACGGGTTGAGTGACCCGGGAATCCAACCCGGCTATTTACCTGGGTAGAACACGGTAATGACACGGATAGCGGTGCAGTGGAAACGGTCATTACACGTGTTTTCAGACCCGAGTAACGCTCTGAGACGCTGATTGGTGCTTCTGGGGCACTGGAAGATGATGTCATCCCTGGGAGACACGCTGGGCACATGCAGGCATTGAGGCAGCAAACAAAACACTCTGAAGTCGCGCTGGGTACTTGGGCAGATATTTGGGCTACCTTTTTATATTGTTACCTCAGAAAATGTGCGGCAGTGCGATCCAAATATTGGGGGTGACCCGATATCTGCCAAACCAAACATTAGGGTTTTTTTTATACAGAGTGCCCTGTTTGCACTTTACTCTTTTACCTCAGGGCAGGTGTCTTCACCATGTGGCCCTCTAGCTGTTGTGGAAACACATAGCAACACATGCTGGTACATGTTGTTCCACAACAGCTGGAGGGACACATGTTGAAGACCCCTTGCGTTATGTGGAATTTTACATGTTTGCACTTAAATATTTTATAATGTTACCTCAGAAAATGTGCGGCAGTGCGATCCAAATATTGGGGGTGACCCGATATCTGCCAAACCAAACATTAGGGTTTTTTTTATACAGAGTGCCCTGTTTGCACTTTACTCTTTTACCTCAGGGCAGGTGTCTTCACCATGTGGCCCTCTAGCTGTTGTGGAAACACATAGCAACACATGCTGGTACATGTTGTTCCACAACAGCTGGAGGGACACATGTTGAAGACCCCTTGCGTTATGTGGAATTTTACAGTGACATGTTTGCACTTAAATATTTTATATTGTTACCTCAGAAAATGTGTGCCAACTGTTTAAAAGGAAAAATATAATAACAACTTTTGAACCAAATTTTTATAACTGAAAAAACGAAATAAACAAAAATTGTTTGCACACAAAAACTTGTCTGTTTTCTCTACTGAAGATTAGCTGCAATGGTGGCCCTTATGCACTCGCTGGCAGCGTCATGCCCCCCCACCAAGCCTGGTGCATCATGTACAGTGACCCCCGCCCCATGATCATGTACATTCCACTCGGGGAGAAAGTTTTCCTTTTGTATCTCACATATGTTATGGAGAATGCAGCAGGCCGCTACTATATCTGGCATTATTTTCAAGTCCACATCATTCCTCTTCATGAGGCAGCGCCAGCGTCCTTTTAAACGCCCAAACGCATTCTCCACTGCCATACGGGCCGAACTTAGGGCATGGGTATATGATGTCTGTTCGGGGGATAAGTGAAAATGCTGGGTGTAGCCCTTCATTAGCCAGCGCTGTAATGGGTATGCTGCATCACCAATGAGATGGACCGGGATGTCCACACCATGTACGATCACCGATTTCTGTTAATAAAACATTAATATTATTACAGGGGTAAAACTTGACTATTGGTTTATGGGCGAACATTAGTTTAAGTAGTAAATAATCTTACCTCTCGAGGGAAAAGCCATCCACCAAGCTTGTCCTCAGCAATACTGTAAAGATCGGAGTTGGCGAGAACCCTTGCATCATGTGACCGTCCGGGCCACCCTATGAAGACATCTGTGAAACTAAAAATAAAGGTTTATGCATTATCATAAAACAGGCCAAGCCTATTTCAAACACATTAGTGAAACAGTGCTTACCAGTATTTGTGGTCCACTACAGCTTGCAGAACAATGGAATGCCAACCCTTACGATTGTAATAGTCTGCTGGGTTGTCATGGGGGGCGATGATGGGGATGTGGGTCCCATCTATGGCACCAGCACACTGTGGGTAGCCACGCTTCTTAAACCCTTTTATAGTCTCATCTAGCCGCTGTCCTTGTGGCAAGGAAATAAAGCGATGGTACATGGTATCCAGCAATGCCCGCGTGACCTGGTAGACAATCTTGCAGACCGTGCCAATCCCTACTCCAAATAAACTGGAAACTGTGCGATACTCTCCAGGGGTAGCATACCACCAGAGAGCAATCGCTAATCTCCTGGCTGGCTCAATGGGCTTACGGAACCTGGTGGTCTGCATGGTTATTGCGGGGGACAGTAGTTCCAAAACATACTCGAATGTAGCGCGAGACATCCTGAAGTTTGACATCCACTGCTCCTCCTGATATGCTAGAATAGTCTGCATGAATGCTTCCCCATGTCTGCGATCTCTCATCCACATTCTTCGGCTTGGTGTACAGTTCATTGTTATTAAAGAAATAACAACAGTGGATGATATACGCGCTCTCCTCCTTTTCAAATATTTGCGTCGATAGGTAGCCCTCTCTGCAAAGAATTGAGCTCTCCTTCTCCAGCTCTGCAGTAGGTAGCACAAGGTGAAAAGCTGCATCAAGCTGTCTGTAGCAGAAAGCAGCAGTAAACTGCAAACAGTCTGCGACTCCATGCTAGACACAGCTACTGCACCGGTGTCCATTGCTGCAATGCTGTGAGCAGGCCCCACCCCTCCCTTTTGGTCCTTTTGATGACATCATCTTGATGAGACAGTAAAAAGTCCATTTGTAATGACAGCAATAGGCTTTTACAGAGCTTACCCGGGTTAAGTGGAAACAGATCAGACACGGGAATAACCCGTGTTGAAGTGTAGTGGAAACGGGGGAGCCGACACGGGTTGTAGCCGTGTTAAACATCCCGGATCGGACACGGTACGTAGGTGGAAAAGGGGTATGAGAAATATTATAGGGTGCGAGCTGTGAGTTTGGTGCAAGTTTGTTCTGAAACTCACACAATGTAGTAGGGTGTGAGTTGGCAGGTGCGAGTTTGCTTGGCATGCAGAGGAGGCTTGCTGGGACCTCTAGTCCTCCTGTACAAGATAATATTAATTTAAATCTAACTTTAAACCAAATGCTATCAACTTGGCAATCTCTGCCCAGGGGGGGCTGGGGATAGCCTCACTTCAGCCCAGGCGTGGGGTCCCCTGGAGAGGGCAGGGGCTTTATTGGGGGTTCCCCACTTCCCCAGGAATCCCCAGACCCTGCTGACTAGTTAGGGGTGATGAATGCTTTGGCTGGGAGACCCTGTCAAGTGTATCCCCTGGCTATGGCATTACCTCCATGCTAGTGGAGCCCGGTGCTGGTTCTAAAAATATGGGGGACCCCTACTTGTTTTGTTCCCTCTTATGTTTAGAACCAGGGCTGGCTCCAAGAGCCCAATGCTGGTTCATTAAGTACGGGAAACCTCTACATGTTTTGTTCCCCGTATTTTTTTAACCTAGGCTGGCTCAAAGAGTTTGAGGCTGGCTATGCTCATGAAGGAGGAGCACATGTCATAGAGTTTGAGGCTGGCTATGCTCATGAAGGAGGAGCACATGTCATAGAGTTTGAGGCTGGCTATGCTCATGAAGGAGGAGCACATGTCATAGAGTTTGAGGCTGGCTATGCTCATGAAGGAGGAGCACATGTCATAGAGTTTGAGGCTGGCTATGCTCATGAAGGAGGAGCACATGTCATAGAGTTTGAGGCTGGCTATGCTCATGAAGGAGGAGCACATGTCATAGAGTTTGAGGCTGGCTATGCTCATGAAGGAGGAGCACATGTCATAGAGTTTGAGGCTGGCTATGCTCATGAAGGAAGAGCACATGTCATAGAGTTTGAGGCTGGCTATGCTCATGAAGGAAGAGCACATGTCATAGAGTTTGAGGCTGGCTATGCTCATGAAGGAGGAGCACATGTCATTTTGTTTTCAATTTTTTTACTGTTTAATAACTTTTACACAGAGAAGCCTGTATGGCTGTCACTGATCTGTGCAGGCTTCTATCAGACTCGCATATCTGAAGCAGGTCTATTCTTTTACGCTATTTTTACTTGTTCCGTGCGAGTTTACAATTTGCACCCTATTACATGTAGTTTAGAAATGGGAAAATATCTGGATGCGAGTGTGGGCCTAATTCAGACATCATTGGTCCTGTGCGAATTTGCAGAGGTTTGTGATCAGACAGTCGCTGCCCAGACAGAGTGAAAGTCTGCGTACGCCGTGCGTAAAGCTTTGCAAACGCCGGCCAGCTGCAAATCCGTACGCAACTCACTCACCATCTAATGTTTTTTCCATTCTGCGCAGTCTGTGCGTAGCCCAGGATTTACTCCTACAGTGCGATCGAATCAGGCTGCTTGGGGCCGGAGCTGATGTCACACACCCTCTCTGAAAACGCTTGGGCACGCCTGCGTTTTTACTGGCACTCCCAGAGAACGCCCAGTTACCACCCCCAAAAGTCCGCTTCCTGTCAGTCAACTTGCATACACCTAGCGATTAAAAAAGACGCAGAATTTTTTTTGCAGTTTGGACTTATGCGTGTGCACTACGATCCGTATGCATGCGTAGTCGATCGATAATCAGACTCCTTGTGAATTCGCACTACAGCGATCAGGTCTGAATTACCCCCTTTGCCCACTGCAAGAAGTGGAAATACAAGATTATTGCGAGTCTGCATGTTCTGGCAGCCTATTGCATGTGTGAGTTTGCAAAAGTTGCGAGTTTTGCAGTTCATTCAAACTTTTTGCAAACTTGCACCCTATTACATTCTGCACAAGGGTGGTCATTCCGAGTTGTTCGCTCGCTGCCGTTTTTAGCAGAATAGCGATCAGGCTAACAATGGGCGATTCTGCGCATACGTATGGGCCGCAGGTCACACGCGCTAAGTATTTTCACACAAAACTATGCAATCTTACACAGGTCCGAGCGACGCGTTTCAGTCGCTCTGCTGATCGGTGAGTGATTGACAGGAAGTGGGTGTTTCTGGGCGGAAACTGACCGTTTTCCGGGAGTGTGCTAAAAAACGCAGGCGTGTCAGGCTAAAACGCAGGAGTGGCTGGAGAAACGGGGGAGTGGCTGGCCGAACGCAGGTCATGTTTGTGACGTCAAACCAGGAACTAAACGGACTGAGGTGATCGCAATCTAGGAGTAGGTCTGGAGCTACTCAAACTGCATGGAAATATTTAATAGCAGAACTGCTAATCTTTCGTTCACAATTCTGCTAAGCTAAGATACACTCCCAGAGGGCGGCAGCCTAGCGTGTGCATTGCTGCTAAAAGCAGCTAGCGAGCGAACAACTCGGAATGAGGGCCAATGTCTTGAACACCAACTTGAGACACACCATTAATTAGTAGTGCGCCCACCAAACACCCGACACGCCTGACTACGGACTGCAGGTCACAGCAGCATACAAAAACGACTCAATCATCAGCTAGAACTCTTAAGCTGGGCATACGCTAGACAATTATCTAGCAGATTATCTGCCAGATCTGGCTGGTTGGAATGAAAATCTGGTAATGGATGAGAGCAAATGACAATCGACCATTTGCTTTGCTCTCAAACACTGGAAAATGGACAAAACCTGTAGTTCAGACAAATTGGTTAAATCATGCCTCCCTACCCCTCTTCTGTTTCCCCATTGCAATTCACTTCTGCCCCTTCACACCATTTATACCCCACCACTCAACCCTGCTCTCTCCCTCCTCTGCCTGTCTCCTCGCCTCTCCTCCACCAGTATCAGACTGCACTCCCTCCCTGTCTCACTCATGCAGTCTCCCTTCCTAGCCAAGGCCCCAGCACCATCATCACACCCTCTTTATCCTTTCCTTCCAAATTACTCCTACCTCAACGCTACAGCAATCCTGATAATCTCATTCACATCTCTCCCACAAACTCATACCCCCTATCCTTTTCATTTCCAACTCCCTGCACCTCCTGGCCATTACAGAAACCTGGATTACTCCTCATGACACCACTTCTCCTGCTGTTCTCTCTGCTGGGGGCCTCACATTCTCACACACACCCCGACCCGGGGGTCGCCATGGGGGTGGTGTTGGGATCCTTTTACCCTCAAGCTACACATACCAACTTATAACTCCAGAACCTTTTCTTACATTCTCTACATTTGAGGTCCATGCAATACGCCTCTACCAACCTACTAATCTTCGAGTTGCTGTAATTTACCGTCCACCTGGCATTTCCTCCAAATTCCTCGACAACTTTGCTTCCTGGCTACCTCACTTCCTCTCTTCTGACATTCCCTCCATTATTCTAGGTGATTTCAACATCCCTATCGATAACCCCACAAAATCACCTGCCTCTAAACTCCTTAACCTCACCTCTTCACTTGGTCTCTCCCAGTGGACCACCTCACCCTCCCATGTGAACGGGAGGTCACTGGATCTGGTTTTCACTCACCGCTGTGATATTTCTGATTTCTCCAATTCCCCTTTTCCCCTCTCTGACCACCACTTGCTCTCTTTCAACTTACCTATCTCTGCTTCCCCATCTCTCCCTCCTAAGGCTACCATCACAAAACGTAACATTGAGGCTATTGACACCTCATCCCTATCCTCCCTGTTTGACTCCCTTCTCTCTCCTCTTCTCTCTCTCACATGCCCTGAACAAGCCACATCCCTATACAATGCATCTCTTACTTCTGCCCTTGACTCTGTTGCTCCGCCAACCACTATTCACCATCGCAGATCAACACCTCAACCCTGGCACACCAAATGCACCAGATATCTACAAAAATGCTCACGTACTGCCGAGCGACAGTGGAGGAAATCACGCTCTAAAGCAGACTTCCTCCATTTCAAATTCATGCTCTCATCCTTCAGTACTGCCCTTTCCCTTGCTAAACAATCATACTTAAAAATCCTCATTTCTACCCAGTCTTCCAACCCCCGGCGCCTCTTTGCCACTGTTAACTCCCTCCTCTGCCCACCACCACCTCCTCTCCCTTCCTCATTGTCTGCTCTTGACTTTGCCACTTATTTCACATCCAAGATTGACTCCATACGTCAGGATATCACATCCCACCAGACCAGCAACCAGCCCCCACCCATCCCTTGCCACCCCTCCCCTTCCCTCTTACCAACTCTGACATCTTTCTCCCATGTATCTGGCGAGGAAGTCATGGCCCTCATCCGTTCCCCCCCCCCCACAACCTCCCCGCTCGACCCTATCCCCTCCCACCTCCTCCGCTACCTCTCTCCTTCTGCCTGTTCCTATCTTGCCCACCTTCTCAATCTCTCCCTTTCATCAGGCACTGTCCCTTCTGCCTTCAAGCATGCTCTTGTCTCCCCTATTCTTAAAAAACCTACCCTTGATCCTAACACTCTCTCCAACTATCGACCCATCTCTCTCCTCCCCTTTGCCTCCAAACTTCTTGAGCGTATTGTCTATAATCGCCTCACTGCCTTTCTTTCCTCTCACTCACTGCTTGACCCATTCCAGTCTGGTTTCCGTTCTCTCCACTCCACTGAAACTGCCCTCACAAAAGTCTGCAATGACCTCCATGCAGCCAAATCTATGGGCCACTACTCTCTGCTTATTCTTCTTGACCTCTCTGCTGCTTTTGACAATGTGGACCACCCTCTCCTTCTGCAAATCCTTCACTCTCTTGGTCTGCGTGATACTGCCCTCTCCTGGCTGTCCTCCTACCTCTCTGATCGTTCCTTCTCTGTCTCCTCTCATTGTTATGATTCCAGTACTCCTGACCGGAGGAGATCTTATGACAATGGCCAGAGTACTGGAAGGGAATGCTGGTTACGGGAGCAGGAAAGACTAGTTGCCCCTGGCGCCCTAACTCTATTGTCTCGCCCGTGCTATCGGAAATCCCTTGCGAGACTATGGTTTCTTGAGCCCCTGGCAGCCACGTTTGAAAGGCGGATTATGTCTGCCCAACTCCGGTGCCCCCCGGTCTTAGTGAGAGACAAAGGGAAATCCGAGGCAGGATGATGACAAGAGGACCTCTGACTACAACAGGCCAAGGGCAACAAGTTAACTAACCAAACTTGAAGTATGCGCGGAAAAACCGCCAGATAAAAGGACAACCAAAATCCACTAGTCCATTACTCCTACCCAGCACCGCTGGATACCAGAGTGGATCTGTGGGAGCGGAATCCTCCGCAAAAGCTCCGAAACACAAATAATAAATAATAAGTAATAAAGCGGCCAAGCCGCAACACACGGCTACGCCGCGACTCACGAACACCACTGGATGTTTAACGGTGCTCAGTCAGGACTCTAGGAACAGATGACGACTTCCGAGTGCAGGACAACTGAGGACAGGAACGACCGGATACAGCAGGACTGGAAACACTCTCAGCAAACAGATACAGCATGCAGGAAGCTATTACCGGCGTCTGTGTGAGGCACTGCAAGAGCATATAAACCGAAGCCCTCCAATCAACTGCTGCCAGTGCTGATTGCATGAATGCCGTGCAGCTGCCTTGCTGCACGGCCAGGAAACAGGTGCCCTTACTAATTTAAATGGACCCAGCAATGGGGAACGCGGTCCGCCAGTGGCGTCCCCGTTGCTAGGGTCCGTGCGGCTCCGTGCGCCCGGCGTTAGCGTTGCCAGGGAGCCGGCGGCTGTACGCGCACGGCGTCCCTGGTTGCTAGGCGCCGGGCCGCACCGACGAGCAGACCCCGGCGCCTAACAGTACCCCCCCCTTGAGGAGGGGTCAAGGAACCCCTAAAGCCAGGTTTCCGAGGAAATTCCCGAAAAAATGCCCTCTTGAGCCTCGGGGCATGGAGATCCTTATCCAGGACCCAAGACCTTTCCTCTGGACCATAGCCTCTCCAGTGCACCAGAAAATAAAGCCGACCCCGGGACAATTTGGAATCGAGAACCTTCTCCACCAAGAACTCCTGTTGTCCCTGTACATCTACTGGTGATTTCCCCTGAGAGATCTTCCGAGGAAATCTACTGGAAGAAACGTATGGTTTCAACAGGGAGCAATGGAACGTATTTCCTATCCGGAGAGCTCTTGGTAAACGTAACCGGAAAGCAACTGGGTTGATTTTTTTAATAATATGAAATGGTCCAATAAATTTTGGGCCCAATCTAGCTGAGGTTTGTCGAAGTCTAATGTTACGAGTCGACAACCATACCCTGTCTCCCACCTTAAAAGTGCAAGGACGTCGGAGCCTGTCCGAAAAATTTTTCTTTTGAAATGCCGCTTTTCTGAGGGCAAGGTGCACTTTTTTCCAAATGACTCTGAGATGAGAGGTTAAGGTTAGCGAGGAAACAGAAGAATGTTGAAAAAAAGAATTAGCTCTGGGGTGAAAACCAAAAACTGAAAAGAATGGAGACACATTAGTGGAGGAATGACAAGAATTATTGTAAGCAAACTCCGCCAAAGGAAGAAACTCGGACCAATCATTCTGGAGTTTGGCTGAGTACAAACGCAAATACTGTTTTAATGATTGATTAACTCGCTCGGTCTGCCCGTTGGATTGAGGATGGTAACCGGATGTTAAAGACAATTTCATCTTTAATGAGGCACAAAAGGACTTCCAGAATTGTGCAATGAATTGTGGACCCCGATCAGAAACAATATCAGTGGGCAACCCATGAAGTCTGAAAACATGGCGGAGAAACAAAACAACCAATCCCTGGGCAGATGGCAGTTGGGGAAGAGCAATGAAATGAGCCATCTTGCTAAAACGGTCCACTACCACCCATATGACTCGGAATCCGGCTGACAGAGGGAGGTCTACCACAAAATCCATGGAAATATGAGACCATGGCCTGAGAGGAACATTTAAGGGCATAAGTTGCCTGATAGGCAAGGAACGGGGAACCTTATGCTGTGCACAGACCTGACAAGAAAAAACAAACTCCTTAATGTCTTTAGAAAGACCAGGCCACCATACTGAGCGGGAGACTAATTCCAAAGTCTTAGAGATCCCCGGATGCCCGGCAACTTTGCTATCATGAAATTCAGTCAAAACAGTAGCTCTCAAAAACTCCGGGACGTAAAGACGACCAGCAGGAGTATTTCCAGGAGCTTGATGTTGAAGCTGCTTTAACTGGGTAAATAAATCTTGTGTGAGGCCTGCCCAAATGACTGAAGGTGGAAGTATGGGAGTAACAGGACTGTTTTTATGAACTGGAAGAAAACTGCGTGACAGGGCATCCGCCTTGGTATTCTTGGAACCTGGCCTAAAGGTGATAATAAACTTGAAACGAGTAAAAAATAAAGCCCAACGAGCCTGCCGGGCATTCAGCCGCTTAGCTGATTCGATGTACTGAAGATTTTTGTGGTCAGTCAATACTGAAATGGTATGTGTTGCTCCCTCAAGCCAATGTCTCCACTCCTCGAAAGTCCATTTAATAGCCAGTAACTCCCGGTTACCAACATCGTAGTTGGATTCAGCGGATGAGAATTTCCTGGACATGAAGGCACAAGGATGTAGTTCCAGAGACTCCGGATCCTTTTGAGATAGGATAGCCCCCACTCCTAGCTCCGAGGCATCAACCTCAACAATGAAGGGCAATTCTGGGTTGGGATGTCTGAGGACTGGAGCTGAGACAAAAGCTTGTTTCAAGGCCTGAAAGGATAACTCAGCTTCACGTGACCAGTTGGTAGGATCCGCTCCCTTCTTAGTCAGTGCCACCATGGGAGCAACCAGGTCGGAAAAAGAATGAATAAATCTTCTATAATAATTCGCAAACCCTAAAAAGCGCTGAATTGCTTTTAAGTTGATGGGTTGCGCCCAACTAAGGATGGCTTGGAGCTTCTTAGGTTCCATGCAGAATCCCCGAGGGGAAATAATGTACCCTAAAAAGGATACCTCCATGACATGAAACTCACACTTCTCCAGCTTGGCATATAGATGATTTTCACGTAATTTTTGAAGAACCTGACGCACCTGGGTAACATGTTGTTCAATTGAGTCAGAATAGATCAGGATGTCGTCTAAGTAAACGACCACGAATCTTCCTAGAAAGTCACGGAGCACATCGTTAATGAGATCCTGGAAAACTGCCGAAGCGTTAGACAAGCCGAACGGCATCACCAGATACTCGTAGTGACCCGACTGAGTACTGAAAGCCGTCTTCCACTCATCTCCAGACTTGATTCGGATGAGGTTATATGCTCCCCTCAGGTCAATTTTAGAAAAAATCACAGCCGAACGCAGCTGATCAAAGAGGACAGAAATCAGCGGCAGAGGATAAGTATTTTTAACTGAGATCTTATTCAGGGCTCTAAAGTCAATGCAAGGTCTGAGTGATCCATCTTTTTTCTCCACAAAGAAGAAGCCTGCACTTAATGGGGATTTAGATGGCCTGATAAATCCTTTCCCTAGACTCTCCTTAACATACTCATTCATGGCCGCAGTTTCTGGCCCGGAAAAAGCATATAACCTTCCCTTTGGCAATGTGGCACCGGGAATTAGCTCAATAGCACAATCATAAGGCCGATGGGGAGGCAGAATGTCCGCATTGCCCTTGGAAAACACATCAACAAAGTCCTGGTATTCCACGGGAATGAGTTCGGGAATGGCAGCAGCTATTCTAATGGGAAACGTAATACATTCCTTATTACAGATGGTACCCCATTGTGAAATCTCCCCCGACTGCCAATCAATGGTGGGATTATGAAAGGCCAGCCAAGGGTGACCCAGAACCACTGGAACTGCTGGGCAATGGGTAAGGAAGAACTCGATCTTTTCGGAATGAAGAGCTCCTACCGTAAGTAGTACAGGAGGTGTACAGAGGGAAATAACCCCATTGGACAAGGGACTCCCATCTAAACCATGCATGGTGATACACCTACCCAAGGCTAACTAAGGAATACCTAAGGCCTTGGCCCAAGTTAAGTCCATAAAGTTCCCTGCAGCTCCACTGTCGACAAAAGCCGACACCGAAGAACTGAGGCTGCCAAAGGAAACTTTAGCTGGGACTAAAAGGGAGTTATTCGAGGAGATAAGCTGCAGACCAAAGTGAACCCCCTCACAATTCACTTGGTCGAGGCGTTTCCCGACTTGTTCGGACAATTACGGGCAAAATGTCCCTTACCCCCACAGTACAAACAAAGACCAGAGTTTTGCCTTCTGGCTCTTTCTTCTGGAGACAGTCGGGAGAGACCCATCTGCATGGGCTCCTCTACGTCCTCAGGAATGGAAAATACACATGGAGTAGTCCTGACTGGTGCTCCTTTTTCAGCCCTCCGCTCTCTGAGACGTCGATCAATCTTAATAGAAAGCTCCATGAGTTTATCGAGAGTCTCAGGAGCGGGATACTGAAGGAGACTGTCTTTTATAGACTCAGATAAGCCGAGGCGAAACTGACTGCGCAGGGCTGGGTCATTCCAGCCACAGTCGTTCGACCAACGGCGAAACTCTGTACAATAAACCTCTGCAGGATTTCTACCCTGTCTGAGAGCGCGTAACTGACTCTCAGCGGATGCCTCTCTATCAGGGTCATCATACAAAAGCCCTAAAGACCCCAAAAAAGCGTCGACTGACAATAATGCCGGATCCTCTGCTTTTAAACCAAATGCCCAGGTCTGAGGATCCCCCTGGAGCAAAGAAATAATGATTCCAACCCGCTGAGATTCAGTACCTGAGGAGATCGGTCTTAAACGAAAATAAAGTTTACAGGATTCTTTAAAATTAAAAAACTCCTTCCTATCACCAGAAAAACGGTCAGGCAAGTGCATTTTTGGTTCAGGGACTACCCTCGGGGAAGTTCGTAAAAGATCTTCCTGCGACTTCACCCGCAGGGAAAGATCCTGAACCATCTGAGTAAGTTCTTGAATCTGGCTGACTAGGAGCTGACCAGGATTTGGCCCTAAACCTGTGGGATTCATGAGGCCGATAACTCTTACAAAACTGAATTAAGGAAAAAATCAAACCCTGTTTAATTTTAAGTTTTGGTTTGGCTGGTAATAATGTTATGATTCCAGTACTCCTGACCGGAGGAGATCTTATGACAATGGCCAGAGTACTGGAAGGGAATGCTGGTTACGGGAGCAGGAAAGACTAGTTGCCCCTGGCGCCCTAACTCTATTGTCTCACCCGTGCTATCGGAAATCCCTTGCGAGACTATGGTTTCTTGAGCCCCTGGCAGCCACGTTTGAAAGGCGGATTATGTCTGCCCAACTCCGGTGCCCCCCGGTCTTAGTGAGAGACAAAGGGAAATCCGAGGCAGGATGATGACAAGAGGACCTCTGACTACAACAGGCCAAGGGCAACAAGCTAACTAACCAAACTTGAAGTATGCGCGGAAAAACCGCCAGATAAAAGGACAACCAAAATCCACTAGTCCATTACTCCTACCCAGCACCGCTGGATACCAGAGTGGATCTGTGGGAGCAGAATCCTCCGCAAAAGCTCCGAAACACAAATAATAAAATAAGAATTTACTTACCGATAATTCTATTTCTCGGAGTCCGTAGTGGATGCTGGGGTTCCTGAAAGGACCATGGGGAATAGCGGCTCCGCAGGAGACAGGGCACAAAAAAGTAAAGCTTTACTAGGTCAGGTGGTGTGCACTGGCTCCTCCCCCTATGACCCTCCTCCAGACTCCAGTTAGGTACTGTGCCCGGACGAGCATACACAATAAGGGAGGCATTTTGAATCCCGGGTAAGACTCATACCAGCCACACCAATCACACCGTACAACTTGTGATCTAAACCCAGTTAACAGTATGACAACAGAAAGGGCCTCTTAAAGATGGCTCCTTAACAATAACCCGAATTAGTTAACAATAACTATGTACAAGTATTGCAGATAATCCGCACTTGGGATGGGCGCCCAGCATCCACTACGGACTCCGAGAAATAGAATTATCGGTAAGTAAATTCTTATTTTCTCTATCGTCCTAAGTGGATGCTGGGGTTCCTGAAAGGACCATGGGGATTATACCAAAGCTCCCAAACGGGCGGGAGAGTGCGGATGACTCTGCAGCACCGAATGAGAGAACTCCAGGTCCTCCTTTGCCAGGGTATCAAATTTGTAAAATTTTACAAACGTGTTCTCCCCCGACCACGTAGCTGCTCGGCAGAGTTGTAATGCCGAGACCCCTCGGGCAGCCGCCCAAGATGAGCCCACCTTCCTTGTGGAGTGGGCTTTTACAGTTTTAGGCTGTGGCAGGCCTGCCACAGAATGTGCAAGTTGAATTGTGTTACAAATCCAACGAGCAATCGACTGCTTAGAAGCAGGTGCGCCCAACTTGTTGGGTGCATACAATATAAACAGCGAGTCAGATTTTCTGACTCCAGCCGTCCTTGCAATGTATATTTTTAAGGCTCTGACAACGTCCAACAAACTTGGAGTCCTCCAAGTCGCTAGTGGCCGCAGGCACCACAATAGGTTGGTTCAGATGAAATGCTGATACCACTTTAGGGAGAAAATGCGGACGAGTCCGCAGTTCTGCCCTATCCGAATGGAAGATTAGATAAGGACTTTTATAAGATAAAGCCGCCAATTCAGATACTCTCCTGGCAGAGGCCAGGGCTAGTAACATAGTCACTTTCAATGTGAGATATTTCAAATCCACCTTTTTCAATGGTTCAAACCAATGGGATTTGAGGAAATCTAAAACTACATTTAGATCCCACGGTGCCACCGGAGGCACCACAGGAGGCTGTATATGCAGTACTCCCTTGACAAAAGTCTGGACCTCAGGGACAGAGGCCAATTCTTTTTGGAAGAATATTGACAGGGCCGAAATTTGAACCTTAATGGATCCCAATTTGAGACCCATAGATAATCCTGATTGCAGGAAATGTAGGAAACGACCCAGTTGGAATTCCTCCGTCGGAACCCTCCGATCCTCGCACCACGCTACATATTTTCGCCAAATGCGGTGATAATGTTTCACGGTGACTTCCTTCCGTGCCTTAATCAAGGTAGGAATGACTTCTTCTGGAATGCCTTTCCCTTTTAGGATCTGGCGTTCAACCGCCATGCCGTCAAACGCAGCCGCGGTAAGTCTTGAAAAAGACAGGGACCCTGCTGTAGCAGGTCCCTTCTCAGAGGTAGAGGCCACGGTTCGTCCGTGAGCATCTCTTGAAGTTCCGGATACCAAGTCCTTCTCGGCCAATCCGGAACCACTAGTATTGTTCTTACTCTTCTTTGCCGTATGATCTTCAATACCTTTGGTATGAGCGGCAGAGGAGGAAACACATACACTGACTGGTACACCCAAGGAGTTACCAGTGCGTCCACAGCTATTGCCTGTGGATCTCTTGACCTGGCGCAATATTTGTCCAGTTTCTTGTTGAGGCGAGACGCCATCATGTCTACAATTGGTCTTTCCCAACGGTCTATTAACATGTTGAAGACTTCTGGATGTAGACCCCACTCTCCCGGATGAAGATCGTGTCTGCTGAGGAAGTCTGCTTCCCAGTTGTCCACGCCCGGGATGAACACTGCTGACAGTGCTATCACGTGATTCTCCGCCCAGCGAAGAATCTTGGCAGCTTCTGCCATTGCACTCCTGCTTCTTGTGCCGCCCTGCCTGTTTACATGGGCGACCGCCGTGATGTTGTCCGACTGAATCAACACCGGCTTTTGCAGGAGAAGTTCCGCCTGGCTTAGAGCATTGTAGATTGCTCTTAGTTCCAGAATGTTTATGTGAAGAGACTTTTCCAGACTCGTCCATACTCCCTGGAAGTTTCTTCCTTGTGTGACTGCTCCCCAGCCTCTCAGGCTGGCGTCCGTGGTCACCAGGATCCAATCCTGAATGCCGAATCTGCGGCCTTCTAATAGGTGAGCCTTCTGCAACCACCACAGAAGTGACACCCTTGTCTTTGGTGACAGGGTTATTCGCAGGTGCATCTGCAGATGCGACCCTGACCATTTGTCCAACAGATCCCTTTGGAATATTCTTGCATGGAATCTGCCGAATGGAATTGCTTCGTAAGAAGCCACCATTTTTCCCAGGACTCTTGTGCATTGATGTACTGACACTTTTCCTGGTTTTAGGAGGTTCCTGACCAGATCGGATAACTCCTTGGCTTTTTCCTCTGGAAGGAAAACCTTTTTCTGAACCGTGTCCAGAATCATTCCTAGGAACAGCAGACGAGTTGTCGGGATTAAATGGGATTTTGGAATATTCAGAATCCACCCGTGTTGTCTTAGCACCTCTTGAGATAGTGCTAAAGCTGTCTCCAGCTGTTCTCTGGACCTTGCCCTTATTAGGAGATCGTCCAAGTATGGGATAACTAATACGCCTTTTCTTCGAAGAAGAATCATCATCTCGGCCATTACCTTGGTAAAGACCCGAGGCGCCGTGGACAATCCGAACGGCAGCGTCTGAAACTGATAGTGACAGTTTTGAACAATGAACCTGAGGTACCCCTGGTGTGCGGGGTAAATCGGAACGTGTAGATACGCATCCTTGATGTCCAAGGATACCATAAAGTCCCCTTCTTCCAGGTTCGCTATCACTGCTCTGAGTGACTCCATCTTGAACTTGAACTTTTTTATGTAGAGGTTCAAGGACTTCAGATTTAGAATAGGCCTTACCGAGCCATCCGGCTTCGGTACCACAAATAGAGTGGAATAATACCCCTTTCCTTGTTGTAATAGGGGTACTTTGACTATCACCTGCTGAGCGTACAGCTTGTGAATGGCTTCCAACACCCTCTCCCTTTCGGAAGAGACGGTTGGTAAGGCAGACTTCAGGAAACGATGAGGAGGATCCGTCTCTAATTCCAACCTGTACCCCTGAGATATTATCTGCAGGATCCAGGGGTCTACCTGCGAGTGAGCCCACTGCGCGCTGTAATTTTTGAGACGGCCCCCCACTGTCCCCGAGTCCGCTTGAGAGGCCCCAGCGTCATGCTGAGGTTTTTGCAGGAGCCGGGGAGGGCTTCTGTTCCTGGGAAGGAGCTGCCTGTTGGTGTCTCTTCCCTCTTCCTCTGCCTCGTGGCAGGTACGACAAGCCCTTTGCTCTCTTATTTTTGTAGGAGCGAAAAGGCTGCGGTTGAAAGGTCGGTGCCTTTCTCTGTTGGGGAGTGACTTGAGGTAAAAAAGTGGATTTCCCGGCAGTAGCCGTGGCCACCAAGTCTGATAGACCAACTCCAAATAACTCCTCCCCTTTATACGGCAAAACCTCCATGTGACGTTTTGAATCCGCATCGCCTGTCCACTGTCGTGTCCATAAGGCTCTTCTGGCTGAAATGGACATAGCACTCACCCGAGATGCCAGTGTGCAAATATCCCTCTGTGCATCACGCATATAGATAAATGCATCCTTTATTTGTTCTAACGACAGTAAAACATTGTCCCTATCTAGGGTATCAATATTTTCAATCAGGGATTCTGACCAAACTACTCCAGCACTGCACATCCAGGCAGTTGCTATAGCTGGTCGTAGTATAACACCTGCATGTGTGTATATATTCTTTTGAATAACTTCCATCTTTCTATCTGATGGATCCTTAAGTGCGGCCGTCTCAGGAGAGGGTAACGCCACTTGTTTGGATAAGCGTGTGAGCGCCTTGTCCACCTTAGGGGGTGTTTCCCAGCGCGCCCTAACCTCTGGCGGGAAAGGGTATAATGCCAATAACTTTTTTGAAATTATCAACTTTTTATCAGGAGCAACCCACGCTTCATCACACACGTCATTTAATTCTTCTGATTCAGGAAAAACTGTTTGTAGTTTTTTCACACCATACATAATACCCTGTTTTACGGTATCTGTAGTATCAGCTAAATGTAACGTCTCCTTCATTGCCAAAATCATATAACGTGTGGCCCTACTGGAAAATACGTTTGAATTTCTACCGTCGTCACTGGAATCAGTGCCCGTGTCTGGGTCTGTGTCGACCGACTGAGGCAAAGGGCGTTTTACAGCCCCTGACGGTGTTTGAGGCGCCTGGACAGGCATTAATTGATTGTCCGGCCGCCTCATGTCCTCAACTGACTGTTTAAGGGAAGATAAACCATCACGTAATTCCACAAATAAAGGCATCCATTCTGGTGTCGACCCCCTGGGGGGTGACATCTGCATATTTGGCAATTGCTCCGCCTCCACACCAATATCGTCCTCATACATGTCGACACCACGTACCGACACACACCGCAAACTCACAGGGAATGCTCTAATGAAGACAGGACCCACTAGCCCTTTTGGGGAGACAGAGGGAGAGTCTGCCAGCACACACCACAAAGCGCTATATATACAAGGGATATCCTTATATTAAGTGCTCCCTTATAGCTGCTTTAATATATATATATATATAGCCATTAATGTGCCCCCCCTCTCTGTTTTACCCTGTTTCTGTAGTGCAGTGCAGGGGAGAGACCTGGGAGCCGTTCTGACCAGCGGAGCTGTGACAGAAAATGGCGCCGTGTGCTGAGGAGATAGGCCCCGCCCCTTTTTCGGCGGGTTCTTCTCCCGCTATTTTTCCAGTCAGGCAGGGGTTAAATATCTCCATATAGCCCCTATGGGCTATATGTGAGGTATTTTTAGCCTTGTATAAGGTTTATATTTGCCTCTCAGAGCGCCCCCCCCCAGCGCTCTGCACCCTCAGTGACTGCCCAGTGAAGTGTGCTGAGAGGAAAATGGCGCACAGCTGCAGTGCTGTGCGCTACCTTATGAAGACTGAGGAGTCTTCAGCCGCCGGTTTCCGGACCTCTTCACGCTTCAGCATCTGCAAGGGGGTCGGCGGCGCGGCTCCGGGACCGGACTCCACGGCTGGGCCTGTGTTCGATCCCTCTGGAGCTAATGGTGTCCAGTAGCCAAGCAGCAAATCCACTCTGCATGCAGGTGAGTTTACTACTTTCCCCCTAAGTCCCACGTTGCAGTGATCCTGTTGCCAGCAGGACTCACTGTAAAGAAAAAAACCTAAACTAAACTTTCTCTAAGCAGCTCTTTAGGAGAGCCACCTAGATTGCACCCTTCTCGTTCGGGCACAAAATCTAACTGGAGTCTGGAGGAGGGTCATAGGGGGAGGAGCCAGTGCACACCACCTGACCTAGTAAAGCTTTACTTTTTTGTGCCCTGTCTCCTGCGGAGCCGCTATTCCCCATGGTCCTTTCAGGAACCCCAGCATCCACTTAGGACGATAGAGAAATAATAAGTAATAAAGCGGCCAAGCCGCAACACACGGCTACGCCGCGACTCACGAACACCACTGGATGTTTAACGGTGCTCAGTCAGGACTCTAGGAACAGATGACGACTTCCGAGTGCAGGACAACTGAGGACAGGAACGACCGGATACAGCAGGACTGGAAACACTCTCAGCAAACAGATACAGCATGCAGGAAGCTATTACCGGCGTCTGTGTGAGGCACTGCAAGAGCATATAAACCGAAGCCCTCCAATCAACTGCTGCCAGTGCTGATTGCATGAATGCCGTGCAGCTGCCTTGCTGCACGGCCAGGAAACAGGTGCCCTTACTAATTTAAATGGACCCAGCAACGGGGAACGCGGTCCGCCAGTGGCGTCCCCGTTGCTAGGGTCCGTGCAGCTCCGTGCGACCGGCGTCTAGCGTTGCCAGGGAGCCGGCGGCTGTACGCGCACGGCGTCCCTGGTTGCTAGGCGCCGGGCCGCACCGACGAGCGGACCCCGGCGCCTAACACTCATGATGCTACCTCCCCCCCACTTCCACTAACTGTTGGTGTTCCCCAAGGCTCTGTTCTTGGTCCTCTCCTTTTCTCTCTCTATACGTCCTCTTTAGGTGAACTCATTAGTTCTTTTAACTTCCAATACCACCTCTATGCTGTTGACACTCAAATCTACCTCTCCTCCCCTGATCTCTCCACGGCTCTCCTCACTCGTACCTCAAACTGTATTTCTGCTATCTCTTCCTGGATGTCTCAGCGCTTTCTTAAACTCAACATGTCTAAGACTGAGCTGATCATCTTCCCACCCTCCCGCACAGCCTCACCTCCCACAATCTCATTATCCATTGATGGCACGACTATCTCCCCTATCCCCCAAGTACGCTGTCTTGGCGTAATCCTTGACTCCTCCCTCTCCTTCAAACCACACATTCAGCACCTCTCACAAACCTGTCATTTTCATCTCAAAAACATTTCCAGAATCAGACCTTTTCTCACCCAGGATGCCACTAAGATCATTATTCACTCACTGATTATTTCCAGACTGGACTACTGTAATCTCCTCCTAACTGGCCTCCCTGACAATTACCTCTCTCCACTCCAATCTATCCTCAATGCTGCTGCCCGGCTCATCTTCCTCACCAAACGCACTACGTCTACCTCCCCTCTCCTACAGGCCCTCCACTGGCTTCCCTTCCCTTTCAGAATCCAATTCAAACTTCTCACACTCACTTACAAAGCTCTCACCCACTCCTCTCCCATCTACATCTCTGACCTTATCTCCCTTTACTCTCCCACCCGTCCTCTTCGCTCTGCTAATGCACGCCGACTCTCCTGTCTTCTGATTACTTCCTCCCACTCCTATCTCCAAGATTTTTCACGTGCTGCTCCCTTTCTCTGGAATTATTTACCTCAGACTCTCCACCTCTCTACAAAACTTCAAACGGGCTCTTAAGACCCATTTCTTTACCAAACCCAGCCAAATCTCATCCTAACCCTCTGTTCCACGCTCTCTATGTACCCCATCTGTGTCACCCCTGTCTGTCTACCCCTCCCCTTAGAATGTAAGCTCTCACGAGTAGGGCCCTCTTCCCTCATGTGCTTATACGTTTCTTACTTTAATAATCCTCAACTGCCCAGATCCCGCAGTTTTTTGGCCACCTGGAACTTATCTCTATGTTTACTGGTGTAGTTATGCTTAGTTGCCCTGTACTCGTCCTATATTGTCTTCAACTGTAAGTCACTGTTTTCCTGTTTTAATTATGTGCATATGTACTCTGTAATTGGGCGCTGCGGAACCCTTGTGGCACCATATAAATAAAGGATAATAATAATAATAATAAATAACCAATTTGTATGAATGACAGATTTTGTCTGTTTTCCAGTATTTGGGAGCAAATGGTCGATCGTCATTTCAGGGCCGAAACTAGTATCTTTGGCACCCGGGGCAGGGCAGTAATTTGGCGCCCACACACACACACACACACACACACACACACACACACACACACACACACACACACAAACAAACACACCCCACCCTCACCCACACACACACTTAAAAAAAAAAAAAATCATCCAAACTATGCCACACGTGATATCACACAACAGAGCCCCTTATTCACAATATGCCACACAGCAGTAATGCCCTTTATAGCACATTATGCCACATATTAATATCCCATATAGATCTTGCGTTACATAGTAGTTATGCTTGCAGGCAGGGGCGGATCTAGATTATTGTTTTGTCGGGGGGGGGGGGGGGGGTTGTACAATGAATCCTGATAGTCCGATCGGCACAGCAACTAATGGAGCAGTGGTGGTTTAAGAAAGGGGTGTAATAAATGGGTTCACTACGATCTGCCGGTGGCCGGCCTCCCGGCGACCAGCATACCGACAGTGTGGCGAGCGCAAATGAGCTGCGCTCGCCACGCTACGGGCACGGTGGCGCGCTACGCACGCCACACTATTTTATTCTCCCTCCAGGGGGGTCGTGGACCCCCACGAGGGAGAATAAGTGTCGGTATGCCGGCTGTCGGGCTCCCGGCGCCGGTATGCTGGTCGCCGGGAGCCCGACCGCCGGCAAACTGAAGACCTCCCGTAATAAATATATATCGGTTCCAAAGGTGGCACTCCGTAATAAAACAAAAAAAACACTGCTGGTTTGCAGTGTTTTTTAATTTTATTACGGCGTGCCACCTTTGGAACCACTACTAGACGCACGACTGGAGGACACCTGGCTAAGTATTCTATGTGAGCATGTGAGTTCTGGTATAACGGATTGAGAGAGAGACTGCATACAGAATGTATTGATAATCCATCTAGCAATGTTTCTTATACATAGAATGCACCACTGTGCAGGTAGTAACAATAATCCAACAGGAAAATTAAAACATGAATAATCTGGCATGGTTTTGCTATGCATTATAGCCTAAACAGAAATGTTCTGATTATATAGAGTAGTTATTATTTAGACTACTTAGTTTGAGTAGTCAGTAAACTGTGGAGCTGGTAGCTTTAAAAAAAGAAAGTTAGTGAAGTAAAACTAGTCCCACTGCACTGAGCCATCTAATGACCCTAATAAGCACTAGAGACATTTGCAGCTACAGGTATAGACACTGACAGGTATGCAGAGAGAGAGAGAAAGAGAGAGAGAGAACCCATATAGAAACACTTTACCTACGGGTGTGGTTCGTTTTATCGACAGTATCTAGGTCGACAATGTTTAGGTCGACCACTATAGGTTGACAGTCACTAGGTCGACATGGATGGAAGGTCGACAGGGTTTCTAGTAGAGATGAGCGGGTTCGGTTTCTTTGAATCCGAACCCGCACGAACTTCACTTTTTTTTTCACGGGTCCGAGCGACTCGGATCTTCCCGCCTTGCTCGGTTAACCCGAGCGCGCCCGAACGTCATCATGACGCTGTCGGATTCTCGCGAGACTCGGATTCTATATAAGGAGCCGCGCGTCGCCGCCATTTTCACACGTGCATTGAGATTGATAGGGAGAGGACGTGGCTGGCGTCCTCTCCATTAGAATAGATTAGAAGAGAGAGAGAGAGAGAGAGATTGTGCAGACAGAGTTTACCACAGTGACCAGTGCAGTTGTTGTTAAGTTAACTTTTATTTAATATATCCGTTCTCTGCTATATCCGTTCTCTGCCTGAAAAAAACGATACACAGCAGTCACACAGTGTGACTCAGTCTGTGTGCACTCAGCTCAGCCCAGTGTGCTGCACATCAATGTATAAAAGCTTATAATAATTGTGGGGGAGACTGGGGAGCACTGCAGGTTGTTATAGCAGGAGCCAGGAGTACATAATATTATATTAATTTAAAATTGAACAGTGCACACTTTTGCTGCAGGAGTGCCACTGCCAGTGTGACTAGTGGTGACCAGTGCCTGACCACCAGTATAGTAGTATATTGTTGTATACTATCTCTTTATCAACCAGTCTATATTAGCAGCAGACACAGTACAGTGCGGTAGTTCACGGCTGTGGCTACCTCTGTGTCGGCAGTCGGCACTCGGCAGGCAGTCCGTCCATCCATAATTGTATAATTATATACCACCTAACCGTGGTATTTTTTTTTCTTTCTTTATACCGTCGTCATAGTCATACTAGTTGTTACGAGTATACTACTATCTCTTTATCAACCAGTGTACAGTGCGGTAGTTCACGGCTGTGGCTACCTCTGTGTCGGAACTCGGCAGGCAGTCCGTCCATCCATAATTGTATTATTATAATATATACCACCTAACCGTGGTTTTTTTTTCATTCTTTATACCGTCATAGTCAGTCATACTAGTTGTTACGAGTATACTACTATCTCTTTATCAACCAGTGTACAGTGCGGTAGTTCACGGCTGTGGCTACCTCTGTGTCGGCAGTCAGTCCGTCCATCCATAATTGTATTATAATATATACCACCTAACCGTGGTTTTTTTTTCATTCTTTATACCGTCATAGTGTCATACTAGTTGTTACGAGTATACTACTATCTCTTTATCAACCAGTGTACAGTGCGGTAGTTCACGGCTGTGGCTACCTCTGTGTCGGCAGTCGGCAGGCAGTCCGTCCATCCATAATTGTATTATAATATATACCACCTAACCGTGGTTTTTTTTTTCATTCTTTATACCGTCATAGTCAGTCATACTAGTTGTTACGAGTATACTACTATCTCTTTATCAACCAGTGTACAGTGCGGTAGTTCACGGCTGTGGCTACCTCTGTGTCGGAACTCGGCAGGCAGTCCGTCCATCCATAATTGTATTATTATAATATATACCACCTAACCGTGGTTTTTTTTTCATTCTTTATACCGTCATAGTCAGTCATACTAGTTGTTACGAGTATACTACTATCTCTTTATCAACCAGTGTACAGTGCGGTAGTTCACGGCTGTGGCTACCTCTGTGTCGGAACTCGGCAGGCAGTCCGTCCATCCATAATTGTATTATAATATATACCACCTAACCGTGGTTTTTTTTTCGTTCTTTATACCGTCGTCATACTAGTTGTTACGAGTATACTACTATCTCTTTATCAACCAGTGTACAGTGCGGTAGTTCACGGCTGTGGCTACCTCTGTGTCGGAACTCGGCAGGCAGTCCGTCCATCCATAATTGTATTATAATATATACCACCTAACCGTGGTTTTTTTTTCGTTCTTTATACCGTCGTCATACTAGTTGTTACGAGTATACTACTATCTCTTTATCAACCAGTGTACAGTGCGGTAGTTCACGGCTGTGGCTACCTCTGTGTCGGCACTCGGCAGGCAGTCCGTCCAACCATAATTGTATTATATACCACCTAACCGTGGTTTTTTTTTCATTCTTTATACCGTCGTCATACTAGTTGTTACGAGTATACTACTATCTCTTTATCAACCAGTGTACAGTGCGGTAGTTCACGGCTGTGGCTACCTCTGTGTCGGCACTCAGCAGGCAGTCCGTCCAACCATAATTGTATTATATACCACCTAACCGTGGTTTTTTTTTCATTCTTTATACCGTCGTCATACTAGTTGTTACGAGTATACTACTATCTCTTTATCAACCAGTGTACAGTGCGGTAGTTCACGGCTGTGGCTACCTCTGTGTCGGCACTCGGCAGCCCGTCCATAATTGTATATACCAGTGACCTAACCGTGGTTTTTTTTTCTTTCTTTATACATACATACTAGTTACGAGTATACTATCTCTTTATCAACCAGTCTATATATTAGCAGCAGACACAGTACAGTGCGGTAGTTCACGGCTATGGCTACCTCTGTGTCGGCACTCGGCAGCCCGTCCATAATTGTATATACCACCTAACCGTGGTTTTTTTTTCTTTCTTTATACATACATACTGCAGTGCCACTCCTAGATGGGCCCGGTGTTTGTGTCGGCCACTAGGGTCGCTAATCTTACTCACACAGTCAGCTACCTCATTGCGCCTCTTTTTTTCTTTGCGTCATGTGCTGTTTGGGGAGGGTTTTTTGGAAGGGCCATCCTGCGTGACACTGCAGTGCCACTCCTAGATGGGCCCGGTGTTTGTGTCGGCCACTAGGGTCGCTAATCTTACTCACACAGCTACCTCATTGCGCCTCTTTTTTTCTTTGCGTCATGTGCTGTTTGGGGAGGGTTTTTTGGAAGGGACATCCTGCGTGACACTGCAGTGCCACTCCTAGATGGGCCCGGTGTTTGTGTCGGCCACTAGGGTCGCTTATCTTACTCACACAGCGACCTCGGTGCAAATTTTAGGACTAAAAATAATATTGTGAGGTGTGAGGTATTCAGAATAGACTGAAAATGAGTGTAAATTATGGTTTTTGAGGTTAATAATACTTTGGGATCAAAATGACCCCCAAATTCTATGATTTAAGCTGTTTTTTAGTGTTTTTGGAAAAAAACACCCGAATCCAAAACACACCCGAATCCGACAAAAATAATTCGGTGAGGTTTTGCCAAAACGCGTTCGAACCCAAAACACGGCCGCGGAACCGAACCCAAAACCAAAACACAAAACCCGAAAAATTTCAGGCGCTCATCTCTAGTTTCTAGGTCGACATGTGCTAGGTCGACAGGTCTAAAGGTCGACATGAGGATTTTTTTTTTTGTGTCGTTTTCTTCGTAAAGTGACCGGGATCCCAAATTAGTGCACCGTGTCCCCTCGCATGGCTCGCTTCGCTCGCCATGCTTCGGGCATGGTGCCTTCGCTCCGCTACCGCTTCGCTCGGCACACTTTACCGTTCAAATCGTAGTCCACGTGGATCGTTAAGTATGAAAAAATCCAAAAAAAAAAAAATGCTTCGGGAATGGTGCCTTCGCTTCGCTCGGCACACTTTACCGTTCCCATCGTAGTCCACGTGGATCGTTAAGTATGAAAAAAGAAAAAAAAAGAAAAAAAAGTGAAAAACTCATGTCGACCTTCAGGCCTGTCGACCTAGCACATGTCAACCTAGAAACCCTGTCGACCTTCCATCCATGTCGACCCAGTGACTGTCGACCTATAGTGGTCGACCTAAACATTGTCGACCTAGACACTGTCGATCTTCAGACCGGATCCCTTTACCTACATGGTTTATGTCTGTAGGATAGGAGATTCCTGGGATGTGGGCTGTGCTGCTATGAAGAGCTTTCAATGGGACATCGTGTGCAGGCTGTCAGTGTGATATATAGCTGCTGCTGCCGGGATCTGGCAGGCTGACATACGCTGCTCTGCAGTCGATAGATCTAGACTGCAGCAGACAGCATAATGGATCCGAAAATCTTTGATGCGGTCAAAGCAGAAAGCAGCGATTCCACACAGCGGGGACTTATTGCAGCTGGCTGACGGAGCAGAATGGAGGTATCGCGCCTATACAAATCCAGCGCCCAGGGCGCATGCCCCCCTAGCCGCCCCCCCCCCCCCCCCCTAGTTACGGCCATGGTCATTTGCTCTCATCCATTACCAAATTTTCATTCCAACCAGCCAGATCTGACAGATAATTGTATGGTGCATGCCCAGCTTTAAGGTGCATACACACGGTGAGATATTGACTATCTCCGATTTCGACTATTCAATTTCCTTTGAACTCCCCCACCGATTTTGACTATCTATACCTTCGATTTTGACTATGTGCGATTTTGAGTTAGTGCCAATTTTGAATATACTTTTTTGTACTAGATAGTACACTATATAGTCAAGATTGACTTGCTTGCACAGTCTATCTTTCTTTGCGATACCGACTGATAAAGCTAAATATTTATCTTATATAAAACCCTTTATGAGGTCTAAGAACACTGTACGCTATTTACGTATGGAGTACCGTAAGGGTACGCTCGTTGCGTAATGATCGCTTAGCCGTGGTCGAGACGCTCAAGCGTCACGTTCGCTCACGGCCAAGAGATCACAGGCAGGCACGCTATTGGCTGCCAACTAACGTAATGATTCGCTATAGCGTAGCGGACGTTCGGGACCACGAGGAGATCACCAGCGGCGCTGACGCTCACAATGTTAAACCTTTATATCTAAACCATAAACAATGTAATATGCTGTAAAACCTTAGTGTAGAGATAGGGTGTAGATGCAACACAGTGTAACCTTATTAACTTAAAAGCTGTTAGAGCGTCACCGACGCTCTGAGAATACTTAACACTATAAGAAATACACAGATACCGTGCTTAGGGTCCAACGCCTAATATATATATTATGAATGTTATACTTGCAAAAGAATTAATACAATACAAGTCATACACTACAATATAACATAGACTACCTAACCAGATAACTACACAGGAAATACAATACAATACTATTACGTTTAAGAGAGTACGAGAGAAAGAAGAGAAGAGAGAGAGAGAGAGATATGGCCCATAACAACAAGAAAGACAATATGATTGCGGAGAAAACTTACGCACAAGGGGAACGATCGCATGCGCCTCTGGACATCCAGCTCCCGATTTTCAGCAATGATAACCGTTGAAGAGTGAGCTGGATGTGATCGGCTTGTCTATTTATGCCCCACACACAATACAATTCAATGGTCCCTACAATCTCATTGTTCATTGGACACAGGAATTCCTCCTCGCATTATAACAAAAGGTCATAGGTTGATTCATACAGGTGGGCTGTGACGATTTCCAACTGCTCAGGTGGGTGGGGAACTGGGTTTCCCGCCGCATGGATAAGTAAGTGCAAATAATAGTAAATGGACATAAACTTCTTATGTCCATAACTATTCGCACGAGCGATTAATCCGCTTCAAACCAACACCGGAATATTGCTAATTAAATACTCTTCCGATGGATACTAAACACCACAGTATTACTCCTGTCTGACCCTTCGTATCAAACAAAGAGGGATCTCTCTGTCCATGAACATGCTACATTAACCAAACTTTCAGAATCTATCAAAGGGACCATGATCTACAAAATACATTATATAGTGGAAATATGTAACGAAAGAGTCGCCCGCTAGACGCATACAATCTCTACCGTAAATGCGCATACCGTGCGCCTGCGGGTGCCCGCAACAACGAGTATGCGCATGCACGGGAGAGCGCACGCATGCGCAGCAGGGACACATATGAGGTGCAAATATGGCAGTGTGCATCGTGATATTTTTCTGACTTTGACAGTCCACCCTTTGGCAGTCAACAATAACTGCCACTTCCTAAAACATTTCAAAACGAGAAAAATATATGTCAGGGGTTAATACATTTACATGGTTGGGTAGGGGAGGAGAGGAGAAGGTAGGAAAAAGGTATGACCTAGTGTGATAGCAGAAGCATGTGTGTATGAATCCGTGCTTGGGGGTCATGTATCATCGTGCCGTACGTGTTTTAAATCAAGCTTCGAGGTATTGCGAAGTATACATTTGAATTCCTTCTTATCCCGTGGTACGGGTCTGTGGATGGGCTGTCAAACTTTACCGAGCTCTTTTCGGCTGTGGTTGTAACAAATGGGGAGCACATTTTAGTTGATGATACATGAATGGGGGAATATGTGATTGCTGATATCTGTGCCTGTATTCCCTATACTATGTGTGTAATTACCTGAAGGTTGTAGAGATGAAGAAAAGACATAATTACGGTAAATGCAGTGGTATTCTATGTCAGGTAAATGAACATTTGTCGGTTGAAGTCTTGTTCGATGTCTGTTGAATGCAGTCTTCTTTGTGCTTTTGCTCATAAGGTGCGAGCAAAAGCTTTGTCAATGTCCATAGATTTACAAAAGTGTTGGGCTAGCGTAATTTTAAAATTTCTAGGGAAACTGGGGATCTATGGCAAAGTTCATCAAATATCTGTGTATAAGGTTGTCAAAACTTCTTCTTTAATCCATCAGTTGTCTGTATACAGGATCATCAAATTCCTCGTCCAAGTGGGTCTTTTTACCTTGGAGGAAAACGGAAAAACAGGTGAAAGAAACGGACCGTAGAAATCGCATTTTCATCACATCATTGTTTCTACATTTGGGTCATAAATCAAATCCATTGGAATTACAATTTCCTCACTCCTTAAACTCATCACCCTGGTACTTCGTTTACACTTCGTTAAAGCCTGACCGCATCTAAATATCAAGCCAATCGTTATGATAACACCTAAGATACATAGGAGAAACTTCCCAACATCCATTATGACTCCTTGAGCCCATTCTCCTAAACCAGAGAACCAATTTCGCGGGTTCAACCATGACACCCAACCAGTCAGCTCATTACCTACAGCAGCAAGAGTGAGATTGTGTCTCCTGCGAAATTCCCACTTCAGTTGGAGAATATCATCCATCTTTTGGTCTATGACCTCGACCGGGTCCTCGGTACTATTTGTAATATATGTGCAACATTTCACGCCGTACTGCGTTGCCAGTGTGACACAATATCCACCTGTCACTGCCGTGAGATAATTGAGAATCATTCTATGCTGAACTAGTTCTGTTTTATAAGCTTGAAGTTCTCTTCCAGTATACCTAAACGTGTCATCATACATTTCTGTGATATTGTCTAACAAATTTGCGAGCGCAGATATGTATTTATAATTCAACACTCCTCTGGCGGTGCGAGTGATGTCTAACGCGATTAGAAACTGAATCCCGGTGGATTCATGGATCATGTCAGAGGCCGGATGCTCTGTTCTTTCTATCAGGTGCCGTTTAACTACGTGCTCGTAATGGGTGTGAGTATAAGGAGCTTGGGCAACACGGTGTATATCTTTCATTTTGGCATGTGATACAGTCATTACTTCAGGCAGTACTTTTCCAATATAACACAATCCTTCAGAGTTTGGGGCAAGCCACTTATACGCCTTCCTCCCGCATATGAAATATGCATCATCGGGGAGAACATATGGGACGGAGTAGGACATAACCATATTACACATCTTCCATGTGAAATCTCCTAACCCTAATTCTCCCATCTGTCTAGTACACGTATCAGCTTGTACGATATGTGCACAGTATCCTGGTGATACCTCTCCAACTCTCGTGATCCTATTTCCTAGGGTATACCTATATCGGAAAGATTTTCCTCTACTGGCTATGTGGCGTATAAGTTCTGTATCTGTCGGCATTCTATCTGCTCTATATGAAAAGGTCATGGTTTGGTTACTCCATGACACTTCCCAATTTCCCGGCTTTCGGGGATTGGAAATGTTAAAACATATGAGGGATCTATCCACATGATATTGGTGGAGCTTCAAACTAGGAGGACTGGAGATATTAAACCTCCTGTCCACCGGCCTCCCACCACTTAGCTCAAGTACCTCCCCTATCGTTAAAGGAAATGGTACTAGTCCTGATTTGCTATGACCTTGAGGTACTTGAGAGCATACCCAACAATCTATTTGATTTAACACACTACCCACTAAGGAGTGATAGTCACTCAAGGGATGCCGGTCCATGTGGATATTAAAACTGGATTGGCATTTCTTGATGCACCCATCCTCAACTACGTTGTCACAGAGCCTACAGATACAGTTTTCTTCAGCTAACAATCCTTCACAATTCCTTCTATGGTCAATGTTATCGGATCGTTTTCTGATACTCGCCTTTGCTTGTTGATTATGTTGTTCTCGGAAAACTACGCCTCCATCTCTGTCATCAGAACCCATTCCAGAACCTCTCTCGACCTCCATGTTACTCTCGCCGGAACAGACTGCTCTGGTCAACATCATGGTCAACAGGAAAATCCGGATCACAGTCTCTTGAGGCAAGTCCATCTTAGGAGGAAACGAAGAAGAATGAGAAGGGGGAAAAAATAATTTGAGGGAGAGGGGATGGGAAGTGGAGAAAAACAATAAAAGAGAAACGGGGGATCGACAACTGCTTTTGATCTTGTGATTCTTGATGCTCAGGTGCCGCCTCAGTCCTCCTGGAACAGACACTCCAGTGATACAACTTCCTCTACCGTCTGTTCCTTATCACGGGACCTCTCTGGATCAGCAACCTTCTTACAATGGGACGAATGAACCCAAGTCTCTCTCTCGGCAACCTTCAATGCTGTAGTGCTAGTCAATAAGACTTGGTATGGTCCTTCCCATCTGTCAATAAGGCAACCTGAGCGTAGAAAATTCCGTATCATTACATAATCCCCAGGTTCAATGTCATGACAATTACTATCTGGTAAATCAGGAATCACTAACTTCAAATTATCATTTTGACTCCTTAGCTGTTTACTCGTGTTAATCAAGTACTTTACAGTCACTTCATTGTTACACTTCAAATCATCCTGAGGGTTAATCATAACATGCGGTTGTCGACCAAACAAGATTTCAAAAGGAGACAGATTAAGAGGGGACCTGGGAGTGGTTCTGATGCTGTACAGTACAATGGGTAAAGCTTCTGGCCATGTCAATCCTGTCTCTGCCATAACTTTGCTCAGTTTATTTTTAATGGTGCTGTTCACTCTTTCCACCTTCGCGCTCGCCTGTGGACGGTATTGAGTGTGCAGCTTGCTATCAATTCCCATCAACTTACACATTCCTTGAAAGACATCACCTGTAAAATGGGTACCCCTATCACTTTCAATTATTCTAGGGATACCATATCTACATACAAATTCCTGCACAATTTTCTTAGCAGTAAACATGGCGGTATTTGTGGCCGCAGGAAATGCTTCGACCCAATTTGAGAAAACATCTATACAAACAAGTACATATTTCAAATTTCGACAAGGGGGTAATTGAATGAAGTCAATCTGTATTACCTGGAAAGGGCCACCTGCAGGTGGGATATGAGATGGTTCTGTTGGTATTGCTTTTCCGATGTTCTTTCTCAAACAGGTAAGGCATGACATTGCTCTCTTACTTGCATGAGATGAAAATCCTGGGGCGCACCAATATGCTCTTACCAACTTGCACATTCCTTCCTTGCCCAGATGAGTCAGCCCGTGAGCTGCCTCAGCTAAACATGGGAGATATGCTCTGGGGGCCACCGGTTTACCTTGTCCATCCGTCCAGAGTCCTGAGGACTCCTGGCCATATCCCTTTGCCTTCCAGACTGCCTTTTCCTGTGTGGAACACAAATTTTGCATTTCACACAACTTCTGTGTGTTGATGGTATTAAATACCATCAGTTGTGTGGTGTCTGTCTGTCTGGGGGTCCCAGCTGCTAACTTAGCTGCTTCGTCTGCTCGGCTGTTACCAAGTGATACTGGGTCTTGGCTATATGTGTGTGCTTTACACTTGATAACAGCCACTCTGTCGGGTTCCTGTATCGCTGTTAGAAGCCTTTTGATGTGAGCTGCATGCGCTATCGGTGTACCAGCTGCCGTCATGAAATTTCTGAGGCGCCATAGGGCTCCGAAATCATGGACTACCCCGAATGCGTATCTAGAGTCGGTGTAGATATTGGCTGATTTGCCCTTAGCCAATTCACATGCTCTGGTTAGGGCGATCAGTTCAGCAACCTGGGCTGAGTGAGGTGGGCCTAGCGGTTCCGCTTCTATGGTGCCTTGGTCATCTACGACTGCGTATCCAGTACACAAGTCTCCCGAGTCTGACTGTCTATGACAACTACCGTCCGTGTAGAAAGTTAGATCTACATCTTCCAGTGGATTGTCACTGATGTCAGGCCTTGCGGTAAAATTTTGGGTCAAATATTCCATACAATCATGTGTGTCTTCCTTTGTGTTAAATTCTCCTTCCCCACCACTCTCATCCTCCACCCTTTGTGCCTGTCCAGGCACACCTGGGAGATATGTTGCAGGATTTAATGCACTGCATCTCCTTATGGTGATGTTTACGGGGGCCATTAGTGCCAATTCCCATCTTGTAAACCGCGCTGATGAGACGTGCCTGGTTTGGGCAGAATTTAGCAAGGCTGACACTGCATGTGGTGTATGAATTGTGAGGTTGTGGCCTAGCACTACATCTTCGCTTTTCGTTACTAGCAATGCTATCGCAGCAACGCTTCGCAAGCATGTGGGGAGGGATCGCGCTACCGTGTCTAGCTGAGCGCTGTAGTATGCTACTGGCCTGCTGGCATCACCGTGCTTTTGGGTTAAGACGCCTGCCGCGCAACCAGCACTTTCTGTTCCGTACAGCTCAAAGGGTTTCCCATAGTCTGGCATACCTAGTGCTGGTGCCTGCGTTAGGCACTGTTTAAGTCTCTCAAATGCCAACTCGGACTCGTCTGTATGCGAAATCCGATCAGGTTTGTTTGAGGAGACCATCTCCTGCAAAGGTAACGCTAGAATGGAAAACCCTGGGATCCAGTTACGGCAATACCCACACATTCCTAAAAATGTTCTGATCTGTTGCTGGGTTTGTGGTAGAGTCATGTCTCTAATTGCTTGAATTCTATCAGCGGTCAGGTGTCTCATTCCTTGTGTTAGACAGTGTCCCAAATATTTTACCTTAGTTTGGCATAATTGCAACTTGTCTTTGGAAACCTTGTGTCCTGTGTCTGAAAGATGAAACAGGAGCTGTTTCGTATCCTTCAGGGATGCTTCCAATGAATCAGAACACAGTAGTAGATCATCCACGTACTGTATTAATACTGATCCACTCTCTGGTTGGAAAGACTGTAAACAATCATGCAAAGCCTGGGAAAAGATACTTGGACTGTCTATGAAACCTTGTGGTAATCGAGTCCATGTGTATTGGACTCCTCTGTATGTGAATGCAAACAAATATTGGCTGTCAGGGTGCAGAGGTACCGAAAAGAAAGCGGAGCAGAGGTCAATAACAGTGAAAAATTTCGCAGTGGGAGGGATTTGCATAAGGATGACAGCTGGATTTGGCACTACGGGGAACTGACTCTCAACTATTTTGTTAATCCCCCTTAGATCCTGCACTAGCCTGTAACCCCTCCCCCCACTCTTTTTAACAGGGAAGATGGGACTATTGGCAGTGCTGGACGTTCTTACCAGAATGCCCTGTTGTAACAAGCGCTCTATTACGGGATACACTCCTAACTCCACCTCTGGCTTCAGATTACCATCTTTTACTTGTACAACTACCGGAGCTACGTTTGCCATTAATCCAGTGTCCTGTCCATCTTTAGTCCAAAGTGACTCTGGTATCTGGGATGTCATTTCCTCTACTTGGGATGGAGTCCTATTTGTCATAATGGTATGTGACATTAATTTTGACGGGGAGTCTAACATGTCTCGCACTTCCTGAGCGTGATTCTCAGGTATGTCCAAGAATACACCTTCAGGAGTACAATAGATGACGCACCCCATTTTACACAATAGGTCTCTTCCCAGGAGATTAGTCGGTGCCGATGCAGCCAGCAAAAAAGAATGCTTGGTATGTAACGGCCCTACTGTAATCTCAGCTGGTTTGCTAACAGGGTAGTGCTGGACTACTCCTGTTACTCCTATGGCTGGAATTGTCTTACCAGTGGTTCTCATGCCCACTGTCGAATTTATCACTGATTTGGCAGCCCCTGTATCTACAAGAAAGTTTAATGATTTACCAGCTACATTGATTGCAATTTCTGGTTCACTCCCAAGACTTGCAATCAATTTTACTGGCTGCAGATTACAGGTATGGCCACACCCCTATTGGGTATGGTGACCTCCCTGAATCCCGCTGGCAGCAACTGCTTGTGAAGGGGTTAAATGGGAACTACCAGTGGCTTGCCATTCTCTGTTCGGGGGGTATCTTTTTGTTTCCCCTGTATGTGGCTCATAACTCCGTCTCTGCGGACCCTGCTCCCAATGTCGTGTGTCGTGTCGTTGTCTAGGGGGTTGATATGAGTTTTGTGAATTTTTCACTCTACAGTCTCGTGCCATGTGTCCCTGTCTATGACAAGAAAAACAAGTTACCACATTTGACTTACCCACAGGGTTTGGTGATTTATACAAAGGCTGCCTTGTGGTCAGGGCCTGTATACTTACGGCCATTAACTTATCACCTTGTGACTCCCTGTGTCGGGTGATATTCCGGTCGTGATCAATAGCAGCCTCTCTCAAAGTAGCCACCGACAGACCTCGCCAACATGGTTGCGTGGTCTGTACTCTTGTCTTTAATGTCTCTTTTAACCCATCCATTAGTACAGATACTGCTACTTCTCGATGGTTTATGTTTGTTTTAATGTCCTCTATACCTGTGTACTTTGCCATTTCTAGTAATGCCCTGTGAAAATATTCTGCAGCAGTTTCTGACTCTTTCTGTCTAATGGAGAAAATCTTGTTCCACTTAACTACTGCTGGGAAATACTCCTTTAACTGTAAACTTATTCTTTTTACGTTATCTTTGTTGTACACATCTGTAAGAGGTACATCCTGATCTAATCCACAGTCAGCCAAAAATTGAGTTGCGTCGACATTTGAGGGTAAACATGCCCTCAGCAATACCTGCCAGTCTTTGTTATTGGGCTCTAAAGTGTTACCTAGGTCTCTGATGTATTTCTGGCTAGCAACTAAATCTTTTCTAGGATCAGGGAATTCAGACACTATGGTTCTTAATTCCATTCGGGAAAATGGGCTGTACATGGCAATGTTCCTAACAGGAGTGATTCCTGTCGTGTCAGTTTTCCCATTTGGCACTGCTATTACCCTAACAGGATTAAGTCTACTAACATCACTCTGTGTAGGTTCTACAGCCTGTGGTGAAATGGTTTCAGCATAGTGTATGGTGCCGTACTTACCTGTAGATACGACCTCACCTATCCCTCCGCTAGGGGCTTTTGTTACTAATCTCGTGGGTGGAGCCGTGCCTACTGTTGTCTCTGCTATGGTGGCTGCTAGAGAGAGCGCTGATATTGTTGCCGATTCGTCCTCTTGATCACACTCCTGGGGAAAGTTCAAAACAGGGTACAACTTGCACAGGTTAATACTTGCATTGGTTAACTTATTAACATTTACACAGTTGCTAAGTGTTTGTTTGTTACACCCTAATGCGTCATTCTCCGCAACCAATTTCTCTCCTGATATGTATGGTGGCGGCGGGGCCGTCGCTATCAATTTCTTGATAGGATTAGATCCTGCCGCCAGAGCCAATCCTCTCTGTATTTCACCCTCCTGTTGCCATAACTGCAAATAATCATAATGTTGGATTCGTCTCTTTGTTGATTTAATGAGACATATCCTCCTCCTTAAATTTTGCAACACTTCTGGGCTAAAGCTACCTACTCTTGGGAATTTCTCCCCGTCATGCACTGTCATTCTCTCCCATTCATCACATAAAACCTCTGTATGTGAACCATATTTTTCACACATTACGTACCTTGCCGACCCGACTGGTCGGTTTACTGAATCAACCCGAACCGAGGTTGATCGCCCCCTTCCTGAACAATTGGCCCCCATAACTTGCAGGCGTTGCTTTCACCACCTCTGACCTTATTTCAGGGTCTTCAGCGAACCCTTACAAAAACCAAAATGTTCACGATAGGCTGACGGTGGCGGTTTACCGAGTACCCCACTCACTCGCCCACGCCGACCAATACGACCCACACACTGCCTTTGTGCTGGTGTACTCGACCCAGGGCCCCTATGAACCTCTATTTACTGGAACATGCGAGGGATATCCGCAGAACACTTACTCTTTCCAGTAACTATTGGTTGTTGGACAATTCCTGAGTGACCAGCGAACTTCCCTTCGGAAAATAAAAAATTACACAAATCACATCAGAGTGTACAAATAGTTTTATGACCGGGATCGTACACAAATGGTACTGGTCAGATTAACTAATGTACACAATTACGTGCGGTACAATCGTTCAGCACATAAGCAACTAATCTTATGTGCTGAGCGACCAGTGGAATCGAAAATTTCGGCTGCGAATTCCTTCAGCCAGAGCTTTATTGGCCTATATGGGTTTTGCACCAACCCCCTGGGTTGTGCCCTTTTCTCTTTTATGGCAGACTTCTTAGTCTGCTGTACCTGGACCTCCCGGTCTGTAGTATGACCTCCTGGTCTACTATTCTCTACTGCTCAAATTTTATGTTTAACCAGAGATGCCTACCTAGCCACCATGCACGTCACTTACATGTATGTACCTCTGCGAGAACTCGACTTCTTGTGGTTCAACCTGTAAAATTGTATAAACTTATATATACAAAACACTCACTCACCACACGTACACTTTTGCTTCTATTTCTATTTCTGCGCAGAAATTTTTCTTTAGACCAGATGTGTTGTGAATTTGGAGAAGGATCTGTTAATCTAAATTTCGGACACTAAAATAGATTTTGCGCTATTTATCGCCTGATGCGCTACTTATCGCCTGTTGCGCTATTTATCGCCTGTTGCGCTACTTAAAAATCAACACTGTCGTGTGACTTGAGTTACGTGGGCGTACCCAGACGCTCCGTTGCGTAATTTACACTGCGTGCGTCGGCCTTGGCGTACGCGAGTCTCAGCCCTTTGTTAGAGACACGTGTACACAAAACCAATGTCCACCGCAACACAACTAACACTTTTATCAATGTAGATGATCCTTGATCGTCTACCGCGCAACACACCAATCTCTCCTTTTACCTTAGGTAGAGTTGCATGTGGGTTTTACACTTTAACTATGAAATAGCGAAAAATCTCTCTTAGCACGTTTTATCAATTATAAAATGGCAAACAGGAGAGTGATATATGAAAATACACGAATGAAAAAGAAATGCAGATATGTGCGTGTGTACGCAAGACAGAAATAAACAGTTTTAAAAGACACTAGCGTGTTGCTCTTACCTCCGGTTCCCGGATTCCTTCAGCACCCTTTACTAAGCGAAGCAGACGCTTATCCCGTCAGCACTGCGAAGAATATGATCTCTTGCCCTTTGCTGATGGATAATGTCTGCTGAAATTACCTAGCAGAGATATGTGAAGGACAGGACGAGCCGCCAATTGATAAAGCTAAATATTTATCTTATATAAAACCCTTTATGAGGTCTAAGAACACTGTACGCTATTTACGTATGGAGTACCGTAAGGGTACGCTTGTTGCGTAATGATCGCTTAGCCGTGGTCGAGACGCTCAAGCGTCACGTTCGCTCACGGCCAAGAGATCACAGGCAGGCACGCTATTGGCTGCCAACTAACGTAATGATTCGCTATAGCGTAGCGGACGTTCGGGACCACGAGGAGATCACCAGCGGCGCTGACGCTCACAATGTTAAACCTATATATCTAAACCATAAACAATGTAATATGCTGTAAAACCTTAGTGTAGAGATAGGGTGTAGATGCAACACAGTGTAACCTTATTAACTTAAAAGCTGTTAGAGCGTCACCGACGCTCTGAGAATACTTAACACTATAAGAAATACACAGATACCGTGCTTAGGGTCCAACGCCTAATATATATATTATGAATGTTATACTTGCAAAAGAATTAATACAATACAAGTCATACACTACAATATAACATAGACTACCTAACCAGATAACTACACAGGAAATACAATACAATACTATTACGTTTAAGAGAGTACGAGAGAAAGAAGAGAAGAGAGAGAGAGATATGGCCCATAACAACAAGAAAGACAATATGATTGCGGAGAAAACTTACGCACAAGGGGAACGATCGCATGCGCCTCTGGACATCCAGCTCCCGATTTTCAGCAATGATAACCGTTGAAGAGTGAGCTGGATGTGATCGGCTTGTCTATTTATGCCCCACACACAATACAATTCAATGGTCCCTACAATCTCATTGTTCATTGGACACAGGAATTCCTCCTCGCATTATAACAAAAGGTCATAGGTTGATTCATACAGGTGGGCTGTGACGATTTCCAACTGCTCAGGTGGGTGGGGAACTGGGTTTCCCGCCGCATGGATAAGTAAGTGCAAATAATAGTAAATGGACATAAACTTCTTATGTCCATAACTATTCGCACGAGCGATTAATCCGCTTCAAACCAACACCGGAATATTGCTAATTAAATACTCTTCCGATGGATACTAAACACCACAGTATTACTCCTGTCTGACCCTTCGTATCAAACAAAGAGGGATCTCTCTGTCCATGAACATGCTACATTAACCAAACTTTCAGAATCTATCAAAGGGACCATGATCTACAAAATACATTATATAGTGGAAATATGTAACGAAAGAGTCGCCCGCTAGACGCATACAATCTCTACCGTAAATGCGCATACCGTGCGCCTGCGGGTGCCCGCAACAGCGAGTATGCGCATGCACGGGAGAGCACACGCAAGCGCAGCAGGGACACATATGAGGTGCAAATATGGCAGTGTGCATCGTGATATTTTTCTGACTTTGACACGACCTCACGGGAGTACGCATTGATACCGTAAGCTGTCTAACACAGAGCCTAATTCAGATCTGATCGCAGCAGCACATTGGTTAGCAAATGGGTAAAACCATGTGCACTGCGGGGAGGGGGGGGGGGGGGGCAGATATAAAATGCAAAGACAGTTAGATTTGGGTGGGTTATATTGTTTCTGTGCAGGCTAAATACTGGCTGTTTATTTTTACACTGCAATTTAGATTTCAGTTTGCACACACCCCACCCAAATCTAACTCTCTTTGCACATGTTACATCTGCCCCCCCGTCAGTTTTTGACTTTTTAAGGTCGAATCGTGATTTGACCTATTCAGTCCCCACTATTTTTATTCGACAAGTCGGGGAATTAGACTTGTCGAATAGTACGTGAATCAGTGTTATAGCTGCCGATTCACGTACTTTTGAGGGAAACGGGGCCAAATTCGACAGGATTTGGCCCCGTTTCTGACCATCTCAATCCGACATAAAAAAATGTCGGACTGAGATGAGGAACCTTAGAGGAGGAGAGGGGGAGAGCCGCGGGCAGACGGGGTAGAGCTGCGGGCAGACAGGGGAGAGCAGCGCTACAGCACAGCGCTGCAGGAGGATGGGTCATAGCCGCCGCTCATGGCAGCATCCACCCGGCTCCAGCAACTGAGGTCATGCTTGCTGGAGCCGGGTGGACACTGCCGTGAGGTCTGGCGGCTGTGAGACATCCTTCTGCAGCGCTGCTCTTCTCCGTCTGCCCGCGGCTCTCCCCGCTGGTGACCCCCCTCTCCTCCGCTCACAGGTCTCATCTCAATACGACTTTTTTTAAAGTCGAATTGAGATGGGATTGAATAGGGCTTGTCGGATCCATTCCGACAAACGCATGTCGGAATGGATCCGACCCTAATTTAATAAACCCCTTAATCTACGACTTGAGAGCTTTGACTGAGAGGATCTACCTCGCCTTGAATGAGAATGGAGGTAAAAGCGTTTCTTGGTTGAGGAAGAGGGCTATTCTCACTCCAACAAATGACTCAGCAATTAACATCAACAACACTCTATTGAAGAAGCTGGCTACTAATATGGTTAGGTCGGTTGATTCCGTGGTGGAGATGGAGGACATCATTTATTACCATGTAGAAATTCTGCATACTCTGAACCCACCCAGAATACCACCTCATGTACTCTATCTCAAGGTTGGTGCCCCCATAATGCTTTTACGCAACTTCAATCCACCCAAACTGTGCAAGGTACCAGGCTGCAGGTGAAGACTCTGCACACACATGTAACTAAAGCGACAATATTCACAGGCGTCGGCCAGGGAGAAACTGTCTTCATTCCAAGAATTCCTCTGATCCCATCAGACTACCATTTCCAGTTCAAATGGCTGCAGTTTCCAGTAATGGTCTGCTACGCCATGACCATTAAAAAAGTTTAAGGACTGAGTTTAAAAGTTGCTGTTGTGGATCTGAGCAGTTACTGCTTCTCCCATGGCCAGTTGTATGTTGCCTGTTCCAGAGTCATATCCTCTGACAGCCTGGCCATTCTCAAGCCTGAAGTAAATACTAAAAATGTAGTTTACCAGGAAGTCCTTCAGAATTAAAGTTACACACTCGGAAATACTTGAAATTCCATAGCGAAGCTAGGGTATTCAGCCAGTATGACATAAAAATACACTAATATTGATAATCACAATATTCACAATCACTTTCTATCCTTTGACCAAATGAAGATTGATGGATCTAATACTAAACACTAGTCATGATACAATATTTCTACAAGCCTAATTAATTTGCAATAAGATAACTGCCTACATAGCTTATATTATAGTACTGTTACTGCATTAAATAGAACATTCATACACTCAATATGAAATATTTTCAGTATACTAATTAAATAAATGACTCTCCCCTAACGAAGACTGTACTTTTGTCGGTAATATAGTGTTTTATTGAAGACTACTTTATGGTTAATAACTTAAGATACTGTGACTTTGTTGGTGCACAGGTTGTTGGTACTTTTATAGTTTTCTTATTCAAAGAAGGAAAAGAAAGAATCTTTGATGGGGCACTCTTATGCAATCAGTAAAACTTAACTGTTAATAGTTTATTATAAGAGAAGAAAAGAAACAAATATTCCAGCGCGTCACTAACACCTAACTCATACAATTTTGGGTCGTATGTTCCTCTGACGAAACCGCACACTAACAATTGCGGAGAAACGCGTAAGGACTGGGGCTTATTCCATACTGATGTCCTTCCTACTACCAGCGGATTCTGGCTGAATAATATCCTTTGGTGCTACTATCCGTGTGTGGATGTTAACCGTCTCTAGAGATCCTCCAGTGCACCCCGTAACCAAGGAAAGTGCTTCTCTCGACTGTGGCTGTGATTGACAACGGGGACCGTCCACGGATATTAAACGGATCCACTCCTGGCTGTGAGTAAAGTGGACAATCTTGCAAATGTGGCCCTATCTAGCGCAGTGAGAGTAGGACGAAAAAAGTCAGTTGAAATAGATACTAAAGCATAAGTATCCAAAGCACCTGGCCGCTCAGCGGCATTAATTAACGAGAGTGGAAAGCCGGCTCCTATCTGACACATAAGGAGATCTCTATGAGTACGTGAAAAACACTTACGGCTGGATTTAAACAGCAAGCATCTTTAATTGTTCCTAAAAAGGACTGCATATTGTTCGGGACTCTTTACTGAGAATAAGGTCACAATAAGCACATTAACTTGGACATAATATAAGTATCCGGTTAAACTCAATCCGCTGCAGCAGGGGGAATTTTTTAATTATAATTTTATGTGTACATGTGTTTATTTTATATTTTATTGTGGTATATATGTAATAAATTTGATATATTTAGCTACAACGCTCTCTGATAATATATTATTATCCTTTGTGCTGTTTTATTATAAGATATATCAATTTATCTTGGACAAAAAGTGATTTGTAGTGTCTAAGAACATGTATCGTTTCTATATCACATAAACACCTTTTAGGTGTGGTGTGTGTGAGTTTAGGAAGAGATGACTTAAATAATCCAAGGTGGAGATGTTAAGTAATATAACATATAGTGTAGTCTGTGTTGACCTAATGTTTCTGGATTCTTATTTCATAGACTATTAATCATCATATGGGTACTGGTAAGGGTATGCAATAAGCATATTATACCACAGCAGTGTGAACAAAGTATATTTATAAAAACCTGGTTATTTATCCTATACAAAATTTCTGGGCAGATGCCTGAGGTAAAAAATATATTTGTTGCCTTTGTCGTCAGTTATCACTATCTGCTCAAGAGGTAACAGAAGTGTCACAGTTAGGCATTTAATTCAGAATGGTATCCAGCAGAATAATCAGAGCGTAAGTGGTTATGACGTATATTACCCTATGATTGAATTTTGTACTCAAAGTAAATAATTCAATATATGACAAATCACAATGTGGTAAAGTCTGAATTTTGGACGCACATTAAGGGTAATGCTAAGAGAGGACCTGCCTCCATAACCAGAGCATCAAAACAATAAAAGTAATTATTCAATATAAATGCCACAGTCAGATGATTTTTATAGATTAGAGAGGAAAGGGAATAAAGTATGAGAGAGGGGTCTCTCAGATAAGACGTGGAATTTTACTTCTGCTTTCCAACCTGTTGGGGTTACTGCACCTGTTATTCTCAGGGGGTCTCCCACCTAGGTACTGACCAGGCCTGCCAATGATTAGCTTCCGAGATTGGGCATATCCGGTGAAGTATGGCGGTAATCTGCTGGATGAGAGAGTATTCTGTTCCACTAAAGAGTCTACTTCTGCTTTCCAGAAAATTGTGCACGTACAGATGGAGCCTCGCTAGTCGCGGCTCCGTCTGTGCCTAGTCGCACCACCTAGGTGCGCCTAATACTCAGCATCTATGTTCCGACTGGGCGTGTGTGCCCGTGATGGAGACACGCCCCATTCACTAGAATGGGAGAGCATCTCCATCCGGGCGTGCGTGTGTGCCCAGACGGAGACGCTCTTCTATTCTATGAATGAAAGAGCGTCTCTGTGCACTCCCGGTGGGGCTGGGCGGATGGATCACCTAGTCATGCCAGGAGTGCTCATTTGCGATGGAGCCGCCTCAGATGAGCGTGGCTCCATCTGTATGGCTCTGTTGTTTAAGTATTGCAGAGATTATTTGCAGATTCTGGATGAGAGGACACAAAGATATGAGGAAAAAGAGACAAGAAAAAAATGTTCTTAAGGAAAGAAAGAAGGTAAAAGGGAAAAAAGAGGAGAAAGGTGAGGGGAAAAGAATAATGTAGTGGCGACACATTGGAAAATGCAGTTTTTTTAATTTAAACCATTACATAAAAGGAAGAAGGGAGTCTCAGAACACAACCACTGATTGTCTGTGATAAAAAAACAAAACCATATGTATCATCCTTACAAACAAACAATGCTCACCATTTAGATAATTATTGGTGTTGGATAGCTGAATAAACACCTAAATGATTTTAAATGGTATGTATCAAGTAATAAGGCACACAGATAGTGACAGTGAATGTAACAAATGCTGATAATAACAGTGGTACAGATCATACAATAAATACAGATAATTTTTATCCCAAATGGGTTGTATACGATACCAAATATACCATGCCCAGTACCCTTGTCAGACGTCCGTTTCACCCTTGGGGGCTTGTTCACTGACTACAGGGTGGCACACATGGAGATATCCGTTCTTAAAATCTAAGCAATCTGACTAGATTGCTTAGATTTTAAGCAGGGATCTCTCGTGTGTATGCCCCACAGCAATAGTGATGCGCAGCTCCGCGCATCGCTATCGCCGGTGTTAGAGTGGCCTGCATGCAGGCACAATCGAGCACATCGCTCATTTTACCCGCCCGGTGAAATGAGCATCCTCCCCCTCGCTCAGCACACATTGCGCTGTGCTGGGCGGGGGGAGAGATGTGTGCTGAGCGGTCACTGATAGATCGCTTTGGACGTGTGTACTGGCCTTACATCAGTGATAAACACGGTATACTGTATGTCATCAAACAAAGTTCACTCTAGAAATCACATTCACACTAGTACTTACAGTATGAGGACTGAGGAGGAGATTTATCAAACCTTGGACAGTGATAAAGTGGAGAGAGATAAGTGCCAAACAGCCAGGATCTAACTGTCATTTTTCAAACACAGGAGGAGATGTACTAAGCAGTGAAAAGAGTGGAGAATTAAGCCAGTGGAGAAGCTGCCCATGATGACCAATCAGCATTGAAGTAACATTTATAATTAGCATACTATAAAATTATACAGACCAGCTGATTGGTTGCCATAGGCAAATTCTCCACTGGCTCACTTCTCCACTCTTTTCACTGTTTAGTACTGTACATCTCCCAGATGGGTGGTCTTCAGTATGCCGGCTGTCGGGATCCCGGCGCACAGTATACCGGCGCCGGGATCCCGACAGCCGGCATACCGACACTTATTCTCCCTCATGGGGGTCCACGACCCCCCTGGAGGGAGAATAAAATAGTGTGGCGCGCGTAGCGCGCCACCGTGCCCGTAGCGTGGCAAGCGCAGCGAGCCCGCAAGGGGCTCATTTGCGCTCGCCACACTGTGGGTAAGCCAGCGGTCGGGCTCCCGGCGCCGGTATGCTGGGCGCCGGGAGCCCGACCGCCGGCATATCGTAGTGAACCCCTCCCAGACAGCCTGTAACATGGCAGTTAGAAGCTGATTGGTTGGTACTTTATTTCCACCATATCTTTCTCCAAGCTTTGATAAATGTCCCCCGTGTCTCACAATAAATCTCACAATCATTTATATTTGGTTATATGAAATGTATGAAATCTGATCAAGAGAGACTGTGCATCTTTTGGGCTCTGTTTGTATGCAGTGTATTCATCACCAATCAATGTTGTTATTTACAGTACTTTTAACTAGAGATGAGCGGGTTCGGTTCCTCTGAATCCGAACCCGCCCGAACTTCAGGTTTTTTACACGGGTCCGAGCAGGCTCGGATCTTCCCGCCTTGCTTGGCTAACCTGAGTGCGCCCGAACGTCATCATCACGCTGTCGGATTCTCGCGAGGCTCGGATTCTATCGCGAGACTCGGATTCTATATAAGGAGCCGCGCGTCGCCGCCATTTTCACACGTGCATTGAGAGTCATAGGGAGAGGACGTGGCTGGCGTCCTCTCCGTTTAGAGAAGAGAGAGACACAGTATTTTGGGGAGCATTATTAGGAGGAGTACTACTATACTGTATACTACTATACTACTTGCTGAAGTGATATTTATACTAGATTAGATAATAGATAGTGTGACTGTAAGTGTATTATCTGACTTGTGGGGGAGACACTGACAGTGGGGAGCAGTTAGAGTCTGAGAGCAGGACTCAGGAGTACATATAACGTACAGTGCACACTTTTGCTGCCAGAGTCAGTGCCACACTGCCATTGTTGTGACCACACTGACCACCAGTATAATAATATATTTTGTGATTGTCTGCTTAGGCCTCGGAGTACTAGTTGCAAGTTGCAACGTGACCTGAAGTGACCACTAGTTTAATAATCAATCACCACCAGTTTTATATATATATATATATATATATATATATATATATAATTGTATATAATATATATATATATATATATATATATATTGTGACAAGAACACTGGGATAGTGTTTGAGGGCAGGTATATTTGTCCCAGGTTCTTGTCTTACATGTTTTAGAAAATGTTAACTTCTAGGAAAAATGCTTTTTGTTTTGTCTGAACCTTTTCAGTTTGCTGTAAAAGCTGGGTAAAGGCTCTGAGAGAGAGATAAGGCGAGTTCTAGACATTGGGCCCAGTTCGGGTCTTTGGCCTCACAGAGGGCTAATCAGGGTTTCAGCTGTGTAAGTGTGTTATAGTGCTGCTAACCTGATTAGTATGGGCAGACTGCCTGGGAAGGCTGAGGGATCTGTGTGTGAGAGACACGCTTTCTGATGCAAGTAAGCTATACAGTATGTACTGAAGAACTCTGTGTTTTGTTTAGTGACAGTTAGGAATATCTTATGTTTAGTTAGTGCCGGACAGGCAAGGTATTTTTATTTTGGGGTTTGTTTTATTTTCTGTTTCAATAAAACTGGCCGGGGTCAGTTGTACCAGAAACTGGACTTGTGTTGTTCCTCAGCTGCTGCGTGCTACCATATTCCCCAGGAAAAGGCGCCTTGCACCCCTACAGTGTTACAACTTGGTGGAGAATGCGAGCAACCCCGTTCTGCGCATAAGTGAAAGCAGCAGCTTTGTGAGGCCTGCAGAAAACGGTGGTTTATGCAGATACAGCCCAGTGTGAAGTTACTGAGACTCACCCCTGAGGGTTTGATATATGTCTTGGGTGAAAGCAGCTACAAAGCCGCCTGAAAAATCTGTCGACATGGAGGATCTGCTTAAAGCCTTGCTGCAAGCTACAGCGGCTCAGCAGGAGGCCAACCGACAGCAGCAGGTGGCAATGGAGGAAAATAGGAGACAGCAGCAGGTGGCTATTGACGAACTTTACCGGCAACAGCGTCAGGATAGAGAGGCCTTAACAGAAGTGGTGCAGAGCCTTGCAGCCCGGATTGGAGATGTGGCCGTCAGTGCTCCGACCAGCTCTAGTTCTATACGGGCCAGTCACTTCTTGCAGAAAATGACAGAGGCTGACGATGTGGAGGCCTACTTGACCACGTTTGAAAGGACTGCAGAGCGTGAGAACTGGCCAAAAGCACAGTGGGCCAGTCTGCTGGCACCTTTTCTGTCAGGTGAGCCCCAAAAAGCGTACTTTGATTTAAGCCCTGCTGAGGCTCGGGACTATGATAGACTAAAGACTGAGATCCTGACCCGCCTGGGAGTCACGCTGTCAGTACGAGCACAACGGGTGCACCGTTGGGTGTACGCCATGGAGAAGCCTCCGCGCTCTCAGATGCACGACCTTATTCAGCTAACAAAAAAATGGCTACAGCCAGAGACATTAACTGGTCCCCAGATGGTTGAAAGAGTCGTCATGGACCGCTACTTGAGATCTTTGCCCATGGTCCTGCGCAAGTGGGTGAGCCATGGAAACCCGGGTACTGCTGACCAATTAGTAGACATGGTAGAGCGGTATTTGGCAGCAGAGGAACTACTGATGACCACCCAGCAACCCATAGATCCTCGACAGCGCCCTTCAGTAAAGACTGGTAAGACTGTTCCGTGGGAAAACGTTGCTGGGCGGTTAAGAGAACGCAAGGCTGGAGAGACTGTAAACACTGGCCCTGGAGACAGGCCAATGGGGCTAGAACGGTCTATGTTGCCCAAACGGGTTGATAATCGTGTGTTTAAATGTTTTAGATGTGGTATGCCAGGTCATGTTGTTGCCAATTGCCCAGTCATGCAAGAACCCATGCAATGTGATGCTGCCTTTGAATGTCGCAGAATGTCTTTCTTTGCTAGGTTAGCCTGTACTGTGGTACCTTCACCTGAGCTGGAAAAACAAATGTGTGATGTGTTCTTAGAGGGTAACCGGGTAGAGGCCTTGCTAGATTCAGGAAGTTTAGTTACCCTCGTGAAAGCTGGGTTAGTGAACCCCTTAAAGGTCCAGCAAATACCTATTGGGGTAACTTGCATACATGGGGATACCCAACATTATGCCACTGCTGAGGTGAATATAGAAACTTGTTGTGGGTCAGCAATGGTTAAAGTGGGACTGGTCCCTACCTTGGTGCATGAGGCCATAATAGGGAGGGATTTTCCTCATTTTTGGAAACTGTGGGAATCACGGTTATCAACAGATGTGAGAAGTAAAAAGCCAGTTGATAATACCGGTGATTTTATGGATGTACGTGGGTCTTCGGAACTTTCTGGCCCTTTGCCTTTTGCTAGTTTGGCTGGGGAAGTGACAGATGGGGAGTCCAGTGAGGACCCTCTTGCCGGGAACAGAGACATAGTAGTTAGAACTGAAAGCGTGCCTGACCTGGAGGTAAAGAAGGATCTGTTTGCGTCTGAACAGTTAAAGGATCCTACCTTAATAAAGGCTAGAGAGAATGTTAAGATTGTTAATGGGGAACCTGTGGTACCAGGTGACAGGGTTACGTATCCCCACATGGCCATCTGTAATGAGCTCTTGTACCACATTGTCAAAAGGGGTGAGGATGTGGTAGAACAGCTGGTAGTTCCCCAGCCTTATCGGAGAACGGTACTAGATTTAGCTCATAGTCACGTTACCGCAGGACATTTAGGGGCAGAAAAAACCACTGAAAGAGTTTTACAAAGGTTCTTTTGGCCAGGGGTTTATAAAGAAGTGTCTGAATATTGTTCTTCCTGTCCTGAATGCCAGTATCATGCCCCTAGACCCCATTTCAGGAGCCCACTAGTTCCCATGCCTATTATAGAGGTCCCGTTTGACAGAATAGCCATGGATCTCGTGGGGCCCTTGTTAAAGTCTGCTCGGGGCCATCAGTATATCCTGGTAATTATGGACTATGCCACTCGATATCCTGAGGCTGTCCCTTTACGCACTATCACAACCAAGGCGATAGCTAAGGAGCTGGTGCAGGTATTTAGTAGAGTGGGAATACCAAAAGAAATTTTGACTGACCAAGGTACTCCATTTATGTCAAGGATCATGAAAGAATTGTGCAAGTTATTTAAGGTCACTCACCTCAGGACGTCCATCTACCATCCCCAAACTGACGGGTTGGTGGAAAGGTTTAATAAAACATTGAAAAGTATGTTAAAAAAGGTTGTTGAGAGAGATGGGAAAAACTGGGATTGTTTGTTGCCCTACTTGTTAATGGCCATCAGAGAAGTTCCTCAGTCCTCTACGGGGTTTTCTCCGTTTGATTTGTTGTATGGTAGACACCCCAGAGGGTTGTTGGATATTGCCAAAGAGACGTGGGAAGGACAGCCCACTCCTTATAGAAGCGTTATTGAGCATGTAACACAAATGCAGGATAGGATTGCAGCCGTGGTACCTGTTGTCAGAGAGCACATGGAACAGGCCCAAAGTGCTCAACAGAGGGTCTATAACCGGAGTGCCAAGATACGGGAATTTGCTCCTGGAGATAGAGTTCTTGTTTTGGTACCCACTGTGGAAAGCAAATTCCTAGCTAAATGGCAGGGTCCATTTGAGATTAGGGAAAAAGTGAATGAGGTTAATTACAAAGTATACCAGCCGGGAAAGAGAAAACCCGAACAGATTTACCATGTTAACTTAATCAAACCCTGGAAAGATAGGTTGTCTCTGTCAGCGGAGCCTTGCCCTTCGGTGTCTTCACCCCGGTTGCTTCCCGCAGTGAAGGTGTCAGAGACATTATCAGCTGATCAGAACAATCAGGTTAAAGAATTTCTCATCCAAAATAGGGAGGTATTTTCAGAGCTGCCTGGCCGAACGACCATAATAAAACATGACATTGTCACAGAACCAGGGGTCAGGGTTCATTTAAAGCCATATAGGATTCCTGAAGCTCAGCGAGAAGCTATTTCTAAGGAAGTTAAAACCATGTTAGAACTTGGAGTCATAGAGGAGTCTAACAGTGAGTGGTCCAGTCCCATAGTGCTCATCCCGAAGCCCGACGGTAGCATACGCTTCTGTAATGACTTTCGTAAGTTAAATGAGGTGTCCAAGTTTGACGCATACCCCATGCCCCGTGTGGATGAGCTTGTAGAAAGGCTGGGAACAGCCAGGTTTCTCACCACATTGGACCTGACCAAAGGTTACTGGCAAATACCTTTATCTGATAGCGCCAAAGAAAAAACAGCCTTTTCGGTTCCGGAGGGGCTGTACCAGTATAAGATGTTACCCTTTGGGTTGCATGGGGCTCCAGCAACCTTTCAACGGGCGATGGATAAAATTTTGAGGCCCCATAGAAAATATGCAGCTGCCTATTTGGATGATGTGGTAATTCACAGTACAGACTGGGGGTCCCATTTGGTTAAAGTACAAGCAGTACTGGACTCAATCAGAGAGGCAGGGTTAACTGCTAACCCAAAGAAGTGCTGCCTCGCAATGGAGGAGGTCAAATACTTGGGCTTCACCATAGGCAGAGGTCTGATTAGGCCCCAATTGAATAAAGTTGATGCTATTCAAAACTGGCCTCGTCCAGTGAATAAAAAACAGGTAAGGGCTTTTTTGGGAATTACTGGGTACTATAGACGGTTTATTCCTAATTTTGCGACCACAGCGGTGCCGTTGTCAGACCTTACCAAAGGGAAGCAGTCAAATGTGGTGAAATGGAACCCTGATGCAGAAAAGGCGTTCCAAGCGTTAAAAGTGGCTTTGTGTTCACAACCGGTGTTGATAACACCAGATTTTTCAAAAGAATTTGTGGTACAGACAGATGCCTCAGAGGTAGGGATAGGTGCTGTGCTGTCCCAAACCAGAGATGGGGACGAACACCCTATCATTTATTTGAGTAGGAAACTCAATGAGCATGAAAAAAGGTATGCCATTGTGGAAAAGGAGGCTTTGGCCATTAAGTGGGCACTAGATACCTTGAGATATTACCTCTTGGGTAGACAATTCAGACTAGTGACAGACCATGCCCCTTTAAAATGGATGTATGTAAATAGAGGCAAGAATGCTCGTGTAACTAGATGGTTTCTAGCGTTGCAGGACTTTAAGTTTACTGTCGAACATAGACCGGGAACACAATTGGCCAACGCAGATGCATTGTCTCGCATCTTCTGTTTGGGGGCTACAAGTGTTCCGGCCCCTAGGTCGAAACAGGGGAGGGGGATATGTGACAAGAACACTGGGATAGTGTTTGAGGGCAGGTATATTTGTCCCAGGTTCTTGTCTTACATGTTTTAGAAAATGTTAACTTCTAGGAAAAATGCTTTTTGTTTTGTCTGAACCTTTTCAGTTTGCTGTAAAAGCTGGGTAAAGGCTCTGAGAGAGAGATAAGGCGAGTTCTAGACATTGGGCCCAGTTCGGGTCTTTGGCCTCACAGAGGGCTAATCAGGGTTTCAGCTGTGTAAGTGTGTTATAGTGCTGCTAACCTGATTAGTATGGGCAGACTGCCTGGGAAGGCTGAGGGATCTGTGTGTGAGAGACACGCTTTCTGATGCAAGTAAGCTATACAGTATGTACTGAAGAACTCTGTGTTTTGTTTAGTGACAGTTAGGAATATCTTATGTTTAGTTAGTGCCGGACAGGCAAGGTATTTTTATTTTGGGGTTTGTTTTATTTTCTGTTTCAATAAAACTGGCCGGGGTCAGTTGTACCAGAAACTGGACTTGTGTTGTTCCTCAGCTGCTGCGTGCTACCATATTCCCCAGGAAAAGGCGCCTTGCACCCCTACAGTGTTACAATATATAATATTGTATACCACCTACCCGTGGTTTTTTTTTCTTTTCATTCTTCTTTATACATACTACTATAGTAGCTTACTGTAGCAGTCTGCGGTGCTGTGCTGACCTGACAGTGTCCAGCAGGTCCGTCATCAGTCATTACATAATAAATATATATAGTACCTGTCCGGCTGCAGTACTAGTGATATTATATTGATTTCATCTCATTATCAATAATTTATCATCCAGTCTAGACTCTATATTAGCAGCAGACACAGTACGTTAGTCCACGGCTGTAGCTACCTCTGTGTCGGCACTCGGCAGTCCATCCATAATTGTATACCACCTACCCGTGTTTTTTTTTTTTCTTTCTTCTTTGTACATACTACTATAGAGTATAGTAGCTTACTGTAGCAGTCTGCGGTGCTGCTGAGCTGACAGTGTCCAGCAGGTCCGTCATCAGTCATCATTACCTAATAAATATATTATCTACCTGTCCGGCTGCAGTACTAGTGATATTATATATACATACATATATATATTGATTTCATCTCATTATCAATCATCCAGTCTATATTAGCAGCAGACACAGTACGTTAGTCCACGGCTGTAGCTACCTCTGTGTCGGCACTCGGCAGTCCATCCATAATTGTATACCACCTACCCGTGGTTTTTTTTTTTTCTTTCTTCTTTGTACATACTACTATAGTATAGTAGCTTACTGTAGCAGTCTGCGGTGCTGCTGAGCTGACAGTGTCCAGCAGGTCCGTCATCAGTCATCATTACCTAATAAATATATTATCTACCTGTCCGGCTGCAGTACTAGTGATATTATATAAACATACATATATATATATATTGATTTCATCTCATTATCATCCAGTCTATATTAGCAGCAGACACAGTACGGTAGTCCACGGCTGTAGCTACCTCTGTGTCGGCACTCGGCAGTCCATCCATAATTGTATACCACCTACCCGTGTTTTTTTTTTTTTTTCTTCTTTGTACATACTACTATAGAGTATAGTAGCTTACTGTAGCAGTCTGCGGTGCTGCTGAGCTGACAGTGTCCAGCAGGTCCGTCATCAGTCATCATTACCTAATAAATATATTATCTACCTGTCCGGCTGCAGTACTAGTGATATTATATATACATACATATATATATTGATTTCATCTCATTATCAATCATCCAGTCTATATTAGCAGCAGACACAGTACGTTAGTCCACGGCTGTAGCTACCTCTGTGTCGGCACTCGGCAGTCCATCCATAATTGTATACCACCTACCCGTGGTTTTTTTTTTTCTTTCTTCTTTGTACATACTACTATAGTATAGTAGCTTACTGTAGCAGTCTGCGGTGCTGCTGAGCTGACAGTGTCCAGCAGGTCCGTCATCAGTCATCATTACCTAATAAATATATTATCTACCGGTCCGGCTGCAGTACTAGTGATATTATATATACATACATATATATATTGATTTCATCTCATTATCAATCATCCAGTCTATATTAGCAGCAGACACAGTACGTTAGTCCACGGCTGTAGCTACCTCTGTGTCGGCACTCGGCAGTCCATCCATAATTGTATACCACCTACCCGTGGTTTTTTTTTTTCTTTCTTCTTTGTACATACTACTATAGTATAGTAGCTTACTGTAGCAGTCTGCGGTGCTGCTGAGCTGACAGTGTCCAGCAGGTCCGTCATCAGTCATCATTACCTAATAAATATATTATCTACCTGTCCGGCTGCAGTACTAGTGATATTATATATACATACATATATATATTGATTTCATATCATTATCATCCAGTCTATATTAGCAGCAGACACAGTACGGTAGTCCACGGCTGTAGCTACCGCTGTGTCGGCACTCGGCAGTCCATCCATAATTGTATACCACCTACCCGTGGTTTTTTTTTTCTTTCTTCTTTGTACATACTACTATAGTATAGTAGCTTACTGTAGCAGTCTGCGGTGCTGCTGAGCTGACAGTGTCCAGCAGGTCCATCATCAGTCATTATTACCTAATAAATATATTATCTACCTGTCCGGCTGCAGTACTAGTGATATTATATATACATACATATATATATATATTGATTTCATATCATTATCATCCAGTCTATATTAGCAGCAGACACAGTACGTTAGTCCACGGCTGTAGCTACCTCTGTGTCGGCACTCGGCAGTCCATCCATAAGTATACTAGTATCCATCCATCTCCATTGTTTACCTGAGGTGCCTTTTAGTTGTGCCTATTAAAATATGGAGAACAAAAATGTTGAGGTTCCAAAATTAGGGAAAGATCAAGATCCACTTCCACCTTGTGCTGAAGCTGCTGCCACTAGTCATGGCCGAGATGATGAAATGCCAGCAACGTCGTCTGCCAAGGCCGATGCCCAATGTCATAGTACAGAGCATGTCAAATCCAAAACACCAAATATCAGTAAAAAAAGGACTCCTAAACCTAAAATAAAATTGTCGGAGGAGAAGCGTAAACTTGCCAATATGCCATTTACCACACGGAGTGGCAAGGAACGGCTGAGGCCCTGGCCTATGTTCATGGCTAGTGGTTCAGCTTCACATGAGGATGGAAGCACTCAGCCTCTCGCTAGAAAAATGAAAAGACTCAAGCTGGCAAAAGCAGTAGCACCGCAAAGAACTGTGCGTTCTTCGAAATCCCAAATCCACAAGGAGAGTCCGACTCCAATTGTGTCGGTTGCGATGCCTGACCTTCCCAACACTGGACGTGAAGAGCATGCGCCTTCCACCATTTGCACGCCCCCTGCAAGTGCTGGAAGGAGCACCCGCAGTCCAGTTCCTGATAGTCAGATTGAAGATGTCAGTGTTGAAGTACACCAGGATGAGGAGGATATGGGTGTTGCTGGCGCTGGGGAGGAAATTGACCAGGAGGATTCTGATGGTGAGGTGGTTTGTTTAAGTCAGGCACCCGGGGAGACACCTGTTGTCCGTGGGAGGAATATGGCCACTGGCATGCCAGGTGAAAATACCAAAAAAATCAGCTCTTCGGTGTGGAAGTATTTCAACAGAAATGCGGACAACAGGTGTCAAGCCGTGTGTTGCCTTTGTCAAGCTGTAATAAGTAGGGGTAAGGACGTTAACCACCTCGGAACATCCTCCCTTATACGTCACCTGCAGCGCATTCATAATAAGTCAGTGACAAGTTCAAAAACTTTGGGTGACAGCGGAAGCAGTCCACTGACCAGTAAATCCCTTCCTCTTGAAACCAAGCTCACGCAAACCACCCCACCAACTCCCTCAGTGTCAATTTCCTCCTTCCCCAGGAATGCCAATAGTCCTGCAGGCCATGTCACTGGCAATTCTGACGATTCCTCTCCTGCCTGGGATTCCTCCGATGCATCCTTGCGTGTAACGCCTACTGCTGCTGGCGCTGCTGTTGTTGCTGCTGGGAGTCGATGGTCATCCCAGAGGGGAAGTCGTAAGCCCACTTTTACTACTTCCACCAAGCAATTGACTGTCCAACAGTCCTTTGCGAGGAAGATGAAATATCACAGCAGTCATCCTACTGCAAAGCGGATAACTGAGGCCTTGGCATCCTGGGTGGTGAGAAACGTGGTTCCGGTATCCATCATTACTGCAGAGCCAACTAGAGACTTGTTGGAGGTACTGTGTCCCCGGTACCAAATACCATCTAGGTTCCATTTCTCTAGGCAGGCGATACCGAAAATGTACACAGACCTCAGAAAAAGAGTCACCAGTGTCCTAAAAAATGCAGCTGTACCCAATGTCCACTTAACCACGGACATGTGGACAAGTGGAGCAGGGCAGGGTCAGGACTATATGACTGTGACAGCCCACTGGGTAGATGTATGGACTCCTGCCGCAAGAACAGCAGCGGCGGCACCAGTAGCAGCATCTCGCAAACGCCAACTCTTTCCTAGGCAGGCTACGCTTTGTATCACCGGTTTCCAGAATACGCACACAGCTGAAAACCTCTTACGGCAACTGAGGAAGATCATCGCGGAATGGCTTACCCCAATTGGACTCTCCTGTGGATTTGTGGCATCGGACAACGCCAGCAATATTGTGTGTGCATTAAATATGGGCAAATTCCAGCACGTCCCATGTTTTGCACATACCTTGAATTTGGTGGTGCAGAATTATTTAAAAAACGACAGGGGCGTGCAAGAGATGCTGTCGGTGGCCAGAAGAATTGCGGGACACTTTCGGCGTACAGGCACCACGTACAGAAGACTGGAGCACCACCAAAAACTACTGAACCTGCCCTGCCATCATCTGAAGCAAGAAGTGGTAACGAGGTGGAATTCAAGCCTCTATATGCTTCAGAGGTTGGAGGAGCAGCAAAAGGCCATTCAAGCCTATACAATTGAGCACGATATAGGAGGTGGAATGCACCTGTCTCAAGCGCAGTGGAGAATGATTTCAACGTTGTGCAAGGTTCTGATGCCCTTTGAACTTGCCACACGTGAAGTCAGTTCAGACACTGCCAGCCTGAGTCAGGTCATTCCCCTCATCAGGCTTTTGCAGAAGAAGCTGGAGACATTGAAGGAGGAGCTAACACGGAGCGATTCCGCTAGGCATGTGGGACTTGGGGATGGAGCCCTTAATTCGCTTAACAAGGATTCACGGGTGGTCAATCTGTTGAAATCAGAGCACTACATTTTGGCCACCGTGCTCGATCCTAGATTTAAAGCCTACCTTGGATCTCTCTTTCCGGCAGACACAAGTCTGCTGGGGTTGAAAGACCTGCTGGTGAGAAAATTGTCAAGTCAAGCGGAACGCGACCTGTCAACATCTCCTCCTTCACATTCTCCCGCAACTGGGGGTGCGAGGAAAAGGCTCAGAATTCCGAGCCCACCCGCTGGCGGTGATGCAGGGCAGTCTGGAGCGACTGCTGATGCTGACATCTGGTCCGGACTGAAGGAACTGACAACGATTACGGACATGTCGTCTACTGTCACTGCATATGATTCTCTCAACATTGAAAGAATGGTGGAGGATTATATGAGTGACCGCATCCAAGTAGGCACGTCACACAGTCCGTACTTATACTGGCAGGAAAAAGAGGCAATTTGGAGGCCCTTGCACAAACTGGCTTTATTCTACCTAAGTTGTCCTCCCACAAGTGTGTACTCTGAAAGAGTGTTTAGTGCCGCCGCTCACCTTGTCAGCAATCGGCGTACGAGGTTACATCAAGAAAATGTGGAGAAGATGATGTTCATTAAAATTAATTATAATCAATTCCTCCGTGGAGACATTGACCAGCAGCAATTGCCTCCACAAAGTACACAGGGAGCTGAGATGGTGGATTCCAGTGGGGACGAATTGATAATCTGTGAGGAGGGGGATGTACACGGTGATATATCGGAGGATGATGATGAGGTGGACATCTTGCCTCTGTAGAGCCAGTTTGTGCAAGGAGAGATTAATTGCTTCTTTTTTGGTGGGGGTCCAAACCAACCCGTCATTTCAGTCACAGTCGTGTGGCAGACCCTGTCACTGAAATGATGGGTTGGTTAAAGTGTGCATGTCCTGTTTATACAACATAAGGGTGGGTGGGAGGGCCCAAGGACAATTCCATCTTGCACCTCTTTTTTCTTTAATTTTTCTTTGCGTCATGTGCTGTTTGTGGAATGTTTTTTGGAAGGGCCATCCTGCATGACACTGCAGTGCCACTCCTAGATGGGCCCGGTGTTTGTGTCGGCCACTAGGGTCGCTTATCTTACTCACACAGCTACCTCATTGCGCCTCTTTTTTTCTTTGCGTCATGTGCTGTTTGGGGAGGGTTTTTTGGAAGGGACATCCTGCGTGACACTGCAGTGCCACTCCTAGATGGGCCCGGTGTTTGTGTCGGCCACTAGGGTCGCTTATCTTACTCACACAGCTACCTCATTGCGCCTCTTTTTTTCTTTGCGTCATGTGCTGTTTGGGGAGGGTTTTTTGGAAGGGCCATCCTGCGTGACACTGCAGTGCCACTCCTAGATGGGCCCGGTGTTTGTGTCGGCCACTAGGGTCGCTTATCTTACTCACACAGCTACCTCATTGCGCCTCTTTTTTTCTTTGCATCATGTGCTGTTTGGGGAGGGTTTTTTGGAAGGGACATCCTGCGTGACACTGCAGTGCCACTCCTAGATGGGCCCGGTGTTTGTGTCGGCCACTAGGGTCGCTTAGCTTAGTCATCCAGCGACCTAGGTGCAAATTTTAGGACTAAAAATAATATTGTGAGGTGTGAGGTATTCAGAATAGACTGAAAATGAGTGTAAATTATGGTTTTTGAGGTTAATAATACTTTGGGATCAAAATGACCCCCAAATTCTATGATTTAAGCTGTTTTTTAGTGTTTTTAAAAAAAAAAACACCCGAATCCAAAACACACCCGAATCCGACAAAAAAAATTCGGTGAGGTTTTGCCAAAACGCGGTCGAACCCAAAACACGGCCGCGGAACCGAACCCAAAACCAAAACACAAAACCCGAAAAATTTCCGGCGCTCATCTCTACTTTTAACATCATGTGCTGTATGTAAACCACCAGAACAAACTGACAAATGCAGCGGCTATTGATTGCTGTGGAAAACAAATTTGTCAAATGTTCTTTAAAACACAATGTTATAGTCTTTCTACAGCTGTCAGAGAGAGCAGAATGATTCATTGCAGAAATAGTTTTAAGGTAGGATTCCATTCCCCTGTCCATTCATAATGGTATGTTTTCAAGTTTTGTGCTGGGCAACATACAGTAACTCTGAGACTTTGGAAACTGAACACAATAAATTAGGAATAAACCATTTAGATGACTAATTTATAATAGTCAGTGATTGTCAGCTGGTTCTTCCCGATTAAAACAACGTGAAAAATCTTTTTTCTTAAAATATTTTGTTACAAAATACCCCAAAAATCTTCACGTCAGTAGATATTCAGCTCCTTCACCCTTCATTTAGTTTTCTACTGTTTGATATGCTGTTATATTGTATTTACATATGTGTATGGTTTGTTCTGCAATAGAACCATTTTATCATATAGGACAACCGTTCTGTTTTATGTGTTTGTTATACCCGATTACCTGCACATTATTATACACTAGAAGTTGTCCCCTGCACTGACAGGATTTCATTATCTCTCTTTCCTCTTGCCTGTCTCTTAGATGCCCAATACTCAGGGGTTAAAGTGGGGACGAGGAGGAGGTGGAACTGAGTTTCCCCACCAGTAATTGTAGGTGGAACTAGTTCCGCCTTCCTGCACGGAGTTGTACAGTAATTCCATAACGTGCATAAGTGGTACCACTGGTAGCATAATGTGAATAAAGGGCACTACTGAGTGACGTAATGTGAATAAGGGGCACTGGTGTGTGTTGTAATGTGAATAAGGTACACTACTATGTGGTGTAATATGAATAAAGGGCACTGCATGCAGTGTAATGGGAATACGATTGTGGTACTGTGTGGCGTAATTTGAATTGGAGGTACTATTGTGTGACCACACCCTTTCCTTGTGAGACCATTGTCTCTTTATAAAGTATTGGAGGTACTGCACAGATGTACAGTTTGTAGGGGGACGCCGTACACCCTAGCACTGTCCCTAGCTCCGCCTAATGGGAGGTGGTGGGGAAAATGAGTTCCTCCACCTCTCCTGAAACTCTTTAAACCCTGCCTATACTCTTTTATACCCCTCTTTCTCCATCACTCCTTTCGTCCTCATCGCTCTCTTTCTCTTAACTTTAATTTATTAAATAGATTATCCTTAAGGCCAGTACTCACTGGCCGACGTGGGAAAGATGTGTGCTGAGCGAACCGCTCAGCACACATCTCTCCCGTCGCTCAGCACAGCGCGATGTGTGCTGAGAGTGCGGGGGGGGGGGGGGGGGGGGCGCTCACTTCACCCAGCGGGTGAAGTGAGCGACTTGCTAGATTGCCTTGCATGCAGGCCAATCTAGCACCAGCAATAGCGATGCACGGGGCTGCGCATCGCTATCGCTGTGAGGGGTACACACGGAGAGATCACTGCTTAAAATATAAGCAATCTAGTCAGATTGCTTAGATTTTAAGCAGCGATCGCTCCGTGAGCACCCACCCCCCTTTAGAATTACTGTTTTTTTTTTGTTTTCATCTATACTATTGTATAGTACTTTTTGGGACATCCTAGTTGTTTTTTTCCCCACTAGAGTGCTTTCTTTTTCTGTATGTATGCCTCTTTCTTCTATACTTATTGTTAATTCCCAATTGTCTTGTGTTACATTTATGCAGCCAAACCTCTATTGCTCAGTCTACAGATCAGGAAAGTTTGGAATTCTGTTGACTAGGTACTGTACTGTAGAACATTATTTAGACTTCAATCCAAGTGCAATATATATTTATTATTGGAAATATAAGAATAAAAATACTTTTCAGAATACATGATTGAGAAAACATGTACGATTTTGAAATCACTGCAATAATACATACCAGCTCTGTTAAGATACCTTTAAGGATAATGTCTATCCCCAAGGAATTAATATAATGTAATAATGTTTCATATGTATATATTTGTGGAAAACCATTCCATGTTTAGTGTAATGAATATAATATATCTACAATGTTCATGATAGTGAAATGATATAGTTATGGAACCCATTATTAGAACTGACATTATGTAGAGTGCTGTACCTTGAGGTGACTATGAAACAAATAAATTACATAAAACTGGAACTGGAAAACATAAAATTAATGCACCAGGTAAATATTGGGTAGCAGCTGTAGCTGTTGGTGGGGATTCATGCTCATGGATGCAGGCATTGTGCTATTTTCTGGCTCCAGGCAGTTGTTGTATACTGACACTATGGGCCTAATTCAAACCCGGTCGCAGCAGCAAATTTGTTAACTAATGGGCAAAACCATGGGTGGTAATTCAGACCTGATCATAGCAGTAATTTTGTTAGCAGTTGGGCAAAACCATGTGCACTGCAGGAGGGGGGGGCAGCAGATATAACATTTGCAGAGACAGTTAGATTTGGGTGGGTTATTTTGTTTCTGTGCAGGGTAAATACTGGCTGCTTTATTTTTACACTGCAAATTAGATTTCAGGTTGAACACACCCCACCCAAATCTAATTCTCTCTGCACATTCAGGCTGAAGCACCAGGCAGCGCTCTCCGTCTCCAGCTCCGGCTGACCGGTCACTGCTCCCTGCTGCACATGTACAGAAAAACTGACTGAAGCAATACATACACAGTAGTGTCTGCCACAGCTTCTTGGAATGTGCTACACTGCCCCCCTGCCCCCCCACCCCTACATGGGAATCTGTGACTGTTAACTCCTTATCCCCCAGGACAATCTCAATTTGCAGAGAAACTTCAGCCATGTAGTTCTGGTTTCTGCTATTGGTTTAGAAAGGTTCACAATACACAGAAAGTTCTCTTCAGGAGCATCATGCAGAGAAGGTGTAGGTGCGGTATATAGAGATGGTGTAGGTGCGGTATATAGGGATGGTGTAGGTGCGGTATATAGAGATGGTGTAGGTGCGGTATATAGGGATGGTGTAGGAGCGGTATATAGAGATGGTGTAGGTGCGGTATATAGAGATGGTGTAGGCGCGGTATATAGAGATGGTGTAGGTGCGGTATATAGAGATGGTGTAGGTGCGGTATATAGAGAAGGTGTAGGTGCGGTATATAGAGATGGTGTAGGTGCGGTATATAGGGATGGTGTAGGTGCGGTATATAGAGATGGTGTTGGAACGGTATATAGAGATGGTGTAGGAGCGGTATATAGAGATGGTGTAGGTGCGGTATATAGAGATGGTCTAGGTGCGGTATATAGGGATGGTGTAGGTGCGGCATATAGGGATGGTGTAGGTGCGGCATATAGAGAAGGTGTAGGTGCGGCATATAGAGAAGGTGTAGGTGCGGTATATAGAGATGGTGTAGGTGCGGTATATAGGGATGGTGTAGGTGCGGTATACAGAGAAGGTGTAGGTGCGGTATATAGAGATGGTGTAGGTGCGGTATATAGGGATGGTGTAGGAGCGGTATATAGAGATGGTGTAGGTGTGGTATATAGAGATGGTGTAGGAGCGGTATATAGAGATGGTGTAGGTGCGGTATATAGAGATGGTGTAGGTGCGGTATATAGGGATGGTGTAGGTGCGGCATATAGGGATGGTGTAGGTGCGGCATATAGAGAAGGTGTAGGTGCGGCATATAGAGATGGTGTAGGTGCGGTATATAGAGATGGTGTAGGTGTGGTATAAAGAGAAGGTGTAGGTGCGGTATATAGAGAAGGTGTAAGTGCGGTATATAGAGAAGGTGTAGGTGCGGTATATAGTGATGGTGTATGTGTGGTATATAGAGATGGTTTAGGTGCGGTATATAGAGATGGTGTAGGTGCGGTATATAGAGAAGGTGTAGGTGCGGCATATAGAGATGGGACCCAGAAACTGTGGAATAGGACCCCATTTTTTTAAGTAATGGGTCACTGGGACCCACAAGTTTTTTCGCTCACCGCGATCTCCCCCCCCCCACGCAATTATGCTCCCGAATGTTACTTGCTCCTCTCTGCATCATTACCAGCCCCCCCTCCCGCGATTGTGCTCCCAAATGTTACCTGCTGCCTCCCCACCTCCTGCATCTTGTTACCATCCAAGGCTGCCAGGGCCAGGTTGAGGAGGGTCAAGACCTCCCCTTTGCACTAAAAACACAGCAGCATTAGGACCCGGGACATCCTCAATGACCATGCGCCCTCCCGCCCCCGGCTGTTGCTGCTGTGTGGCTGATCCTGACATTGAGCAGAGCTGAGCTGCCTTGAGCAGCTGAACAGCTGTCACACCAGCTGCAGCTACTGTACCACACTTTTCCAGTTATCTGGCTAGACACATAATGGCTGCGGATGACAGCTGCCTCCCGGGCTCCTCCCAGCCAGCTGCGCAGTGCAAGGTGGCACTAGGTGAGCACTACTGGGTGCATTGTTTGTGTGTGGGTGACATTGTGGGTTACATTGGGTGAATGCTGTATATTGGTGCCAGTAAATGACTGCTGTGTGTGGGTGACATTGGGTGACTGCTGTGTGTGGGTGACTGCTGTGTGTGAATGTGTGCGACAGTGGGTGACTCCTGTGTGAGTGACTGTGCTAAGTTTAAATTGCCACCATATCTGCCGTGGTGCTCCTGATTTGAGATGTCTATGTTGGGGAAGGAGCTGCATTGGATGAGAAATCGCATTGGGGAGAGGGGCTAGGGGTTAAAGAAAATAAAGCTAGTGAGAGGTGTGGGGCTGAGAGAAGGAATCAGGTAGGCAGTGGGGCAAGGATGCAGGCAGGGAGTGAAACAAGCAATGAGAGGTGCGGGGAATGAGGGGGGGGGGCAGGGGTTGAGAGGGAAGAAGGAGCCGAATGGGTAGCAGGCAAAATGCGAGGAGTAAGTAAAGGTGAGAGACACAGGCATTCAGACACCAAGGAGAGCAAAAATAGGATTTTGGTACTTACCAGGTAAATCCTTTTCTTTGAATCCATAGGGGGCACTGGAGTACTCTTGGGATATGGACGGCTTCCACAGGAAGTAGGCACTGAATAAATTAATTTTGAAACTACACCTCCCCTCCATATCCCTGAGTACCTCAGTGTTTTTTACTGAGCCGAACAGGAGCGATAGAGAGGTTGACAGTGTAGAATTACATATAACATAACGGACAACAATAAAGTTGACACAACATTACTGACAACTAAACAGTTGACACCATAACTGATTAGAACTTGTTAATCTGAACCAGTCGGTGAAAATGTGTTACCATAAGATCTACTGAACCTACCCCAAACCAGGTAAACTGCTCTGGGTGGGCGTCCAGTGCCCCCTATGGATTCAAAGAAAAGGATTTACCTGGTAAGTACCAAAATCCTATTTTCTTTTTCATCCACTAGGGGTCACTGGAGTACTCTTGGGACGTACCAAAGTTTCCCCCCGTGGGCGGGAGAGCTGTTTGGCACCTGTAACACTAGGCGGCCAAAGCTAGATGCTGATGCCGCCAACATATCAAACTTGTAGAGGCGCACAAACGTGTGGACCGAAGACCATGTGGCCGCCCGGCAAAGCTGTGTCGTAGAAGCTCCACGACTCGCTGCCCCTGATGTTCCCACAGCCCGTGTGGAATGAGCTGTTACTGATGTAGGCGGCTGTAACCTAGCATGAAGGTAAGCCTGACGTATGGTCAGTTTAATCCAACTGGATAAGGTCTGCCTAGAAGCTGGCCAACTCATCTTGGCAGCATCAGAGAGAGCAAACAACGTATCCGTCTTATGAACGGTCGACGTTCGGGATACATAAATGCGTAATGCGCGTACCACATCCAACCTACCAGAGTCTCCTGTAACACAGGAACTACTATTGGTTGATTGATGTGAAAAGATGACACTACCTTTGGTAGAAAAGCGGAATTCGTCCGGAGTTCCGCTCTGTCATCATGAAACACTAAATACGGTGGCTTGCACGACAAAGCACCCAAACCTGAAACACGCCTTGCTGACGCTAAGGCTAAAAGAAAAATTGTTTTCCCAATTGAGAAATTTAATATCCACTTGTTGTAAGGGTTCATAATAAAAAGACTGTAAGAAATCTAAAAACCAGATTCAAGTCTTATGGCGCAGTAGGTGGAGTGAATGGAGGCTGAACTCTGAGGACACCCTGCATAAAGGTGTGAACCGACGGCAATAGGGCCAATCTACTATGAAAATAAATGGACAACACCGAAATCTGCACTTTAAGTGTGGATAAACTCAGACCTCTATCTAACCCCATCTGTAGAAATAACAAAAGACGGGATAACTTAAAAGATGATGTCGGAAACTTCCGAGCTTCACACCAACCTACATAGGCACGCCAAATTCTGTAATAATGAGCTGCCGTAACCGGCTTCCTAGCTCGTAACATGGTTGGTATAACCGATTCTGGAATGCCCTCTCTTCTTAAGAGGGCTGTCTCAACAGCCACCCCGTCAAACGCGGCCGCGCTAAATCGGGGTAAAGGAACGGACCCTGCTGAAACAGGTCAGAACGTAGTGGGAGCGGCCAAAGACCGACTGCGAGTAGACCGCGGAGATCCGAGAACCAAGCTCTCCGAGGCCAAAGAAGCGCCACTAGTATAACTGTGACGGACTCTCCTTTGATCCGTTTTAGCCACAGAGGGAGCAGTGGAAATGGTGGAAACAGATACACGAGACTGTATGGCCACGTGATTGTGAGAGCATCCACTGCCACTGCCTTTGGATCTCTCGTTCTGGACACGACCTGGGGCGTTTGATGATTGTGGCGAGAAGCCATCAGGTCCACCTGCGGGTAACTCCATTTCTGGACCAGCATGTGAAATACTTCTGGATTTAATGCCCATTCTCCTTGAAAATTCAGACGGCTGAGATAATCCGCCTCCCAGTTGTCCACTCCCGGAATGACTACTGCCGACAATATCATTTGGTAATACTCGGCCCAATAGAGGATTTAAGCTACTTCCCGCATTGCCATACGGCTTTTCGTTCCTTCTTGTTTGTTGATGTATGCGACCGCCGTCGCATTGTCTGACTGCACCGGAACAGCCTGAGCCTGCAGCCTGTGCACTGCTTGTCGTAGCGCATTGTAAATTGCCCGGAGTTCCAGGACATTTATAGACCGCAATCTTTTGTGAACCGCCCAGAGACCCTGGAGCTGATAATTTTGAACTACAGCTCCCTAACCTCTGAGACTCGCGTCCGCCGTGAGAATTATCCAATTCCAGGCACCGAACCGTTTCCCTGCGGTTAGATTCTGTACTTTGAGCCACCAGAGTAGAGACACTCAGGCCCTTGGAGACAACCTCACCCTGCGGTAAATCTGCAGATGCGAGCCCGACCACTGTGCGAGCACATCCAATTGAAAAGGACGTGAGTGAAGTCCTCCGAACTGAAGCGCTTCGAAAGCCGCCACTATTGTGTCTAATAGGCGAATGCACAAATGAACCGAGACTGTGCGTGGCTTGAGCACTAATTGTACCAGATGACGAATGACCTGTACTTTCTGTTCGGGTAGGTAAATTCTTTGATTTACCGTATCGAGAATCATGCCTAGGAATTGAAGTCGTTGAGACGGAATCGTTGACTATGCATTAGACTTAGTGATCATGTACTCCAACCAGTAAGTACACCACGGAAGTAACGTGTGTATTAACCTGCATTACCGTGCATGTGGTTACCAGCAATAGTGAATCTTCCTGTAGAGTCATGCTGTACAAAAAACAATTAATAAATTAAACTCCTAACAACACACCGCTCCTCCAGATGCTAAGTGTTGTAGAGCAGCAACCTCCGGGAAAGAACCAGGAAGTAACGTTAAAAGAAAATGGTGTCCTACCATGTTTTTTTTTTTTTGTTTTTTTTTTTTTAACACCTGTTAAACCAGGATCTGAACCAGTGTCCATGCAATCACAATGTTCACTGTGGCCTGAAAGCCTAACCACTTAGCTACAGAGCCACCTGTAAAAACAATAAGCAAAGCTGCTGCAGATGAGGCCTGAACTCACCATGTTTGCCGTGCTCAACAGATACTGTTTAATAAGCACTGTGTGCTGACCAATTAGTCTTGCTTACTGCAAAATAGATTTTTAATGTCAGCATAATATATATATATATATATATATATATATATATATATACACACACATACATACAACAATGTATATTCACACATACTCAGACCTTAATAAATATATATATATATATATATTCCATATATGTATACATACACATATATATTATATACCCATATACAAATATCCAGATATATCCTGATACAGAGGTATAATACATTTTTTAGAAGTCTGAAACTAAATGTGAGCTCTCACAGGCTTAAAACCTGAGATGACTGCTGCTTAACCACAGCTTAGTTAATGGGCCCTATCTAGTGGCCGGCGCCGGGAGCGCGCTCTTGGGAGCAGCCTCTGGAGAGCTATCCTGACTGTTAAACCTATGGTAGGTTTATATTGATAGTGTAAGCCCCAACTGAGCTATTTTTAACAGTTTGAACTAGCATGTATTAGTATGCAATCTAGTTGGATCACCAGTTTCCCCCAGATAGCAAAACACTATGCACATTGCTTAGCTTCCAAGCTCAGATGAGTTTGGGCGTATCCAGAGTGGTGTGGCTGTAGATTAAAAATACCTACAGCACCTTGTACTCCCAGGTGGCTAATCAGGCCCAACACTGCTTAGCTTCCAAAATCAGATGAGATTGGGCGTATCCAGTGTTGTGTGGCCAAGTGAATTAAGCCAAAGCTGCTGCAAGCTTTGCAGTGCTCTACAGATACTGTTTTATAAGCACCATGTGCTGACCAATTGATATAACATATCTTACTTTACAACAGTGAACCAAGCCAGTATTTGGCTGCCACAGCCATGATTCAGATTTGCAGTCTTTAGGATCATTATAAACAGTTTATGAAATAAATAATTAGTAAGTGTATACCCATGTTTTAGACATGGCAGGGAAACTGCTTATTAGTAATTGCTGGTGTCTTACCAATGCAGACAGACAATACAAAAAACAAAAACAGACAACTTGCACGACTCAGTAAATAGCACTAAGGTGTCTCTATAAATATATATCTGGCCAAGTGCAGTGCACGCCAGCAATATGCCTGATCCCAAATTCCCCTTAATACCCCTGCGCCTTCAATGGAGGAGAGATGTAACACAGGAAATTTCTGGAAATACAACAGGAAAACAACAGGAAGCATGGTTAATATGTCCCCATGCTCACAGTATAACACAAAGTGCCGACTTATAATTATGTAGGCAGATTTAATAAACATCTTATGTTGCACTCAAACCTGCACATGTAACTTGTATCATGTTTTAACAAAGACTTCATAGCCTATTGTAATACATATGCAGCGCTGCTGTATTCCCTTTATCAATAAGAGTTGAATCATGATCTTTTATCCAGTGACCCTGACATTTCTGTGTGCAGGGAACATCACTGTGGCAGCAAAGTTACTCATGGAGCGGCCTATGCATAAAACCATGTGGCTGACGCAGCTCAGAGCGGCGGGGGACCACACACACACAGTATCCCACACAGTGGGGCGGCAGCGTGAGCTGACCGCCCCGTTCAACATACCTGGACCCTGTGGTGAGGGCTATGACGGGCCTTCTCTGTAAGTTCCGTCCAGCCTTTACTGCAGGCTTTAGTCCTGCACATGGTAGTGAGGGAGCTCTTTTTAGAGAGGTCCGACACCCACAGCTGCTAAAGCAGCCTTCACTATCCCGGACCCACGCCTATTGGAAGGGGGGAAAGGATGTGGTAAATCGTTGAAAAAAGAAAAAACTTAGAAAAAATTCCAATGAAATGTGGACCTCTGTGGCAGCAAAGCCACAAGCCTACTAACTGTGTCGAGCACAGAAAAAACACTGAGGTACTCAGGGATATGGAGGGGAGGTGTAGTTTCAAAATTAATTTATTCAGTGCCTACTTCCTGTGGAAGCCGTCCATATCCCAAGAGTACTCCAGTGACCCCTAGTGGATGAAAAAGAAAGTTTTGGGTTTTTTGGGGGGTGGGGGGGGGGGGGGTTAGGCTGAAGTTTTGCCTAGGGTGCCGAGATACCTTGCACCGGCCCTGACAGCAGGGACGTGCTGAGGGGCATCTGCATTAAATTGAAATTAAGGGAAGGCTTGTCCTCATTGACTTGCTGATTGGCTCATGCTCCCTTTATATTCCTGGTCTGTCTCTCACTGTGTGAAGGTCGTAGTTTCGGCTGCAGCGGGAGTCCTTGTCAGTTGGTTCTATTACTAGCTTGTGTATTTCTCTGCCTGGTTACCTTGTTATAGTCTCCTGTGGAGTGCACATGCCCAGCCCTGTGCCAGTTGTACAACCTGTCACGACTGATTGTTTGCAATCCTCACTAATTCTAGCTCCCGTCTATTTACAGCAGTGTTTTGTGTTTTTTTTCTGTGTTCTCCTTTTCCTGTGCTACCAATTCTCAGTATTTCATCTGCTGGTTCTGAGCTCTCACTTTCATATTCCCATTGCATTGTAGACTTTGTAACTCCTGTCTTGTCCTCGACCTCACACTCCAGTCTTTACTTCTTTGGATCTCCCCGTTTTTCCCTAACACTCTAGTACCACCCCCTTTCTCTTGTCTTCTGTCTTTGAGCAGCTCCTCTCTTCTTTGGGTCTTTCGTTCTATGGACATTGACTCGGGTCACTCTGAGGTTAAGCTCACACTACCACCAGTGGCATAAGTCTTGGTGGCATCCCAGTACCGGTTGGCATATCACGACTTATGGAAAAAGCAGCTATTATAGGCAAGAAGACCTGCTGGTGAGTTCTGTGAGTCTTAACCCGATGTTTACAAGGGTCACTGGACAGAAGCTCTTCAGAGCCCACGGACCCTTTGGAAAGAAGATTCCTCAATAGTAATAGCCAATGGTTAAATAACTTATTTAAAATACCCGACAATATCTTTGGGTCAGTGATGTCAAGTTTATTTATTTAATTATTTATATAATGCACACATATTCCACAACACTTTACACGTAATATTTGGCCATTCCCATCAGTCCCTGCCACAGTGGAGTTTACAATCTACATTCCACATGTACACACACACATACACACTAGGGTAAATTTTTTGACCTCAGCCATTTAACTTATCATTAAGTGTGGGAGGAAACCGGAGTACCAGGAGGAAACCTACACAAGCAGAGGGAGAATATACAAACTCCACATATTTAGGGCTGTGGTGGGAATCGAACACAAGACCTCAGTGCTGTGAGGCAGTAATGCTAACCATTATACCAATGGTGTTGCCCAAGATTGCTACTAATTGAATTTTTGTATACATTTTTATTACTATTACTACTAATACTGATTATTATTACTATAAAATTACTGTTTTTTAGCAAATGTACATAAAAATGTCTGCAAAAAACATTTTCAAGTGTTGGCAGCTCCAACAAACAGGTTTGCCATGTAAATGTTGGACGCCTGCTGATTGTTGTAAGATTAACATTTACCTCATTTGAATCTGCAGTACAAGTTCCATGGATTTGATAGAACATGAAAATCTCATTCTCTGCAATACCCGGTGGAGCTAAGTTCCAGCTGTCCACATTGCATTAGCTGGAATATAATAAGATACTGTATCTGTGTAGCTTCCAGGTGAAGCAGCTTGGGGCTGTAAAATAGGAACAGGCACACCGCAAATTCAGTGTAATGGATCCTGAAATGAGTGCTGAGCACTAGACTTAATGCTGCCCATTAAACAAACTCAAAAGTGAGGCGACCCATATGTTTTATCACGCATGACACTGTTCTCACCTAGGATGAGTTGTAGGACACTGAAGGCTGTGCTGTACATATAAAAATATGAGCTGGGAGAGCACTAAAAGCTTCATATAAAGTCTTTTTAATGAGAGCTAGATTAAATTAAGTAAGCAGAGGCTAGTCATGTAAGCAGCAGCTCAATAACATCTTCATTCTGCTGCCGTTGGCTCATATTGGGAAGGACGATAAAATCCATAATGTTGTAATTGATCTAAAAAACAGACATCTCTGTTGGATTTATGTCAAGTTTCCGAGATGAAATCAAGGCTATACACACCAGTGATATATCAGCCATTCTTTAGCGAGCGCTAGTTGGCCTGAATAGCATCCTGTGAAATACACATAGAGGTTTGGGAGGTTGTAAAGCTGTTTACAGCAGAGGAAATAAAGCGATATATAACCTGTAGAACAAATAAAGGCAAGAAATTTCACAATTGGTCTCAGGTTACTGCTTAAATAACGCAACAGAATTTTCTTCAGGACACACATTTATTTCAGCTCTTTATAAAATAATTCTGCTGGTAATCATCTGTGTGCCTCCTGTAGTATGAAATCTCTAATAGAACAGCATGTTATTTCAAGGGCGTAGTTAATATAAAATAAATAAGGTTTTAATAGGCTGACAAGATCAAGGAATTAATCAGGACAGCTGAGAGTCTGTGTGATTTTATGGCAATCACTGCTGCCTTATTAGATTCATTTTTTAACATCTTTCCAAATGATCATTTGATCTGTCAATTATTTGAAGGGTTTGTGCAACCTCCCATTATATATAACCTCTTAGAAACACATGTAGAATCATAGCCAATAACAGTATGAGTATCACACACATTATATAGTAACTTTTTAAATAGCTTCCCAATGGATTAGTCAGATCCGATATTTAAAACCAGACTCATTTGGAATACACTGTGCTGCCTGGCCACACTGTCTTGAATTCAGGAATTGTAGTGGTAAAAAAACTGGGAAAAAACTTGCCAATCTAGCAATCTGTCCAAAGCCGGGATACAAATTGCTAAGCTTTACCTGGCTGCCAAAAGTCCAAATTGTCCTACAAAAATGAGGACTAATGAGGATTTTGTTACTATACACATATGTAAAATAAATATACAGTAAACCAGAGCATAGTTTCCCAAACTTGGTCTTTAAGGCACCATTAAGGTCCAGGTTTTAAGGATATCCACTCTTGGGCACAGATGGTATAATCAAACCGAAGAGGTTTGATTATGGCATCTAATGAAGTCACCTGTGCTTACTCATGGATATCCTTCAACCCGGACTGTTAGGGTGCCTTGAGATCCAAGTTTGGGAACCACCGAATTGACTACACACATGGAGGAAGCCACAACTTCTCCAGGAGGGACATAATGCTCTGCTCCTGGACTTACCTCTAAATTTATGATTGCCATCATCTGTTCTAAGACACCTTTCTTATCCATTAGGCTGGGGCCACACAGTGCGTTTCAGATGGACCTGCTCGGAAGGAAGGAAGGAGCCACACATGGGCTCCTATCCGGCCGCCCACACATATGCAGCGGCACCGCATCCACTGGTGCCTCATCCACCGGACCCTGGATTGAGCCGAATGACGGGACTGCCGGATTTAAAGGAGAACACATACATTTTAATGTATATAGCCGCACTGTGTTTACTTGAAAACCGACCGTGGCACTGGCCGGATGCCGAAAAACAAATTAATCCACATAGTGTTTTCGCCTCCTGCGAAACGGATCCTGCAAAATGGATCCGGCAAAACCGGTATGTGTGGCCCAAGACTTAACCTGTTCAAAACATGTTGGCAATCATAAATTAAGAGAAAAGTCCAGAAGCAGAACATTTTTCCCTCCTGGCGAGGGTCATGTTGGGAGGTATGCAACTTGATGCTTCCGGCCTCAGTGATTTCACTAGCCCCCAGTGTATTGACTGTATTATGTGAATATAATATTGATTCAGCCCATACTGCAGTTTAGCCAGAGTATGCGTATTTAGTGTGTTCTGCAAATCCATTCAATTCTTAGGCCTATTGTTCTGCTGAATTATTTAGTAATGTTGATGAAGTAGTAGTGTGAGTCTCATACTTAATGCAAGTTAGAAAATTCTGAAGAAACACATGTAGTAAAATGCTACTCTTCGGTGGCTTTCTATTGGTCTTCACAAACTGTTTATTTTTAATGCAAATGTGATTTGCTCCACACTCCATAACTCCATAATTGCAGTTACCATAAACGCTTGGCATCTGCTGAAAACAGTAAATGTCTTTCCAGTACTGGGCTTTGTCTGTGTTACAGTATGTCTTCTATGGAGAATTCATCGGGCTATAAAATAAACACATTTTAGAGCATTAAGATGGAGCATTTTCTTTCTGGGGAAAAAACCCCCATTCTTCCTGCAGAAATCAAGTATTTGATTATGCATGTATTGTAATCATATACAGATTGTTTGTGACACGTAACCAAACAATTCAGTAGAGTCAACTGAAAACTGATAAAAGAAGGAAAAGGCACATTTTAACAAGTATCGTTATATAGGGTGTAGTATGCTATGCTGGCGGCCGGGATCCCGACCGCCTGCATGCCGGCAGCTGAGCGAGCGCATATGAGCCCCTTGCGGGCTTGCTGCACTCGTATTTATTCTCCCTCCAGGGGGGTCGTGGACCCCCAAGAGGAAGAATAGTTGTCGGTATGCTGGGGGCCGGGTTTCTGGCGCTGGTATATTGAGCGCCGGGATCCCAACAGCCGGCATAATGAATACCATCCGTTATATAAGTAGCTTCAACTCTATAGCTGACATTTCTCTGTAGCACAGTCATATGAGTTGTTTCTGGTAGTACACAGATGTACTACAGTATGTGCTCATATAATTAGTGCTTATAGCATAGCTCCCAACTTTTGACCCTAGAGGGTCGGGACGCTAGCGCGGCATAGCCATGCGCAACCTGGAAAAGGGATGTGGCCTCCAATTGGAGGGGTGTAACCTCACCTAGTGGGCTTGGCCACGCGTCAAAGACCCGTTTACTGTCATTTTTGGGGCCCCTGCTCCACTCCCAGCACTGAATAGATGCTGTATTCAGAGATCACTCGCTGCTTTGCGAAACATAGCAGCGGGTGATCAAAGCCTCCCCCAACTGCTCCCTGTCTGGCTGGACACTGTTGCCTGCGGGTGGGACCAGGGCCGGATCTAGGGGGGGGGCGAAGGGGGCGACCGCCCCCCCCCCTAACACAGTCATAGCCATGCCCACTTTTGAGCAGAAGAGAGCTCTCCAGGGAGAGCCTGAGGCAGAACGATGTGCTGCAGCTTATACCACAGCAGCACAGAGGAGCAAGGAGAGCAAGGGTTACAGAGCATTTGCCCCTCACTTGCTGTTGTGTGGGTACTAGGGCTAATAAATACAATTACACCATAGCACAGTCACATGTACATAGAACAATCACAAAGCTCTAGCTCAGTCTCACTCAAAAAGCTCAGTCAGAATTGAGAGGAGGAGGAGTTAGGATTGCAGATGGGAGGAGTTGAGACTGTAGAGGGAGGAGTCAAGATTAAACAGTAAACCGCCCCCCCTAAAGAAAAGTCTAGATCCGTCCCTGGGTGGGACAGCGGGACAATGTCCGAATAGCAGGACTGCCCCGCTGTAATCGGGACAGTTGGGGGGTATGCTTATAGTAATGCAGTCCACCTGTTCCAGTAAGTGGGAAAAGCCTGCTCAGATGTGGTGGGCCAGACATATGATATCAATTATTCCTTTATATGAAGACTTATAATATTTTGCCTCATTTGTTTTCTCCTCTGTCAGTCTCTTATGCTGGGTATACACTGACAGATATATTGCCCGTTCAATTGAATGGGTGATATATCTGTAGCACATCTGTGGGTGACCAAGTATGTTCCAAGCCTAAAGCTGGGTACACACTGATAGTTATATCTGCAGATTAATGGAGGTCAGCTAACCACAAGTACACACAGAACGATGCACTAATATATCTGTAGATGTTATATTGGTCATCATGTGGGCTGCAGAGCCAACGCAATATGTCTGTGAATGATGGTGTTCACAGACATATCGTTGGTACACACTGGCCGATGGACCAGCAATATATCTGACATTCAAAAGAATGGACGATATATCGGCCAGGGTGTATGAACCTTTAGTTTCCTACTTTCTAAATATTTATTTTTTCCTCTTTGGGAATCTTTATTCCCTCATTGGTTCCTGCTTTCTCCCACTGTGATTTCAGGGAATAAATCTGAGCAAATAGCATCCATGGTTTTATCACAGAACCTGTATCTGCTGAGCCTAAGCTAAGTCTATTTAGGATTCATGTCCCTAAACGTACTTATAGAAAACTATATTATACTGATGCTATACAATATTAAAGTGCAGAAATTGTATCCTTTCTAATTGTTGCTTCAGTCTCACCAAACAATCCCTCTCGGTACACCAGTTTCGGCACAGAGCATTTTTTTCTCTCAAAATGTGGTTCTTATTGACATAATTAATACACTGGGGGCAGAGTTCGACTGGCCCACAGGGGTACAGGGGAAACCACCGGTGGGCCCTACTGCCAGCCCCCCCCCCCTCTCCTCCAGGGATCAAGTTCCAGATAGAGATGAGCGCCGGAAATTTTTCGGGTTTTGTGTTTTGGTTTTGGGTTCGGTTCCGCGGCCGTGTTTTGGGTTCGACCGCGTTTTGGCAAAACCTCACCGAATTTTTTTTGTCGGATTCGGGTGTGTTTTGGATTCGGGTGTTTTTTTAAAAAAACCCTAAAAAACAGCTTAAATCATAGAATTTGGGGGTAATTTTGATCCCAAAGTATTATTAACCTCAAAAAACATAATTTACACTCATTTTCAGCCTATTCTGAACACATCACACCTCACAATATTATTTTTAGTCCTAAAATTTGCACCGAGGTCGCTGTGTGAGTAAGATAAGCGACCCTAGTGGCCGACACAAACACCGGGCCCATCTAGGAGTGGCACTGCAGTGTCACGCAGGATGGCCCTTCCAAAAAACCCTCCCCAAACAGCACATGACGCAAAGAAAAAAAGAGGCGCAATGAGGTAGCTGACTGTGTGAGTAAGATTAGCGACCCTAGTGGCCGACACAAACACCGGGCACATCTAGGAGTGGCACTGCAGTGTCACGCAGGATGTCCCTTCCAAAAAACCCTCCCCAAACAGCACATGACGCAAAGAAAAAAAGAGGCGCAATGAGGTAGCTGTGTGAGTAAGATTAGCGACCCTAGTGGCCGACACAAACACCGGGCCCATCTAGGAGTGGCACTGCAGTGTCACGCAGGATGTCCCTTCCAAAAAACCCTCCCCAATCAGCACATGATGCAAAGAAAAAGAAAAGAAAAAAGAGGTGCAAGATGGAATTATCCTTGGGCCCTCCCACCCACCCTTATGTTGTATAAACAAAACAGGACATGCACACTTTAACCAACCCATCATTTCAGTGACAGGGTCTGCCACACGACTGTGACTGATATGACGGGTTGGTTTGGACCCCCCCCAAAAAAGAAGCAATTAATCTCTCCTTGCACAAACTGGCTCTACAGAGGCAAGATGTCCACCTCATCTTCACCCTCCGATATATCACCGTGTACATCCCCCTCCTCACAGATTATCAATTCGTCCCCACTGGAATCCACCATCTCAGCTCCCTGTGTACTTTGTGGAGGCAATTGCTGCTGGTCAATGTCTCCGCGGAGGAATTGATTATAATTCATTTTAATGAACATCATCTTCTCCACATTTTCTGGATGTAACCTCGTACGCCGATTGCTGACAAGGTGAGCGGCGGCACTAAACACTCTTTCGGAGTACACACTTGTGGGAGGGCAACTTAGGTAGAATAAAGCCAGTTTGTGCAAGGGCCTCCAAATTGCCTCTTTTTCCTGCCAGTATAAGTACGGACTGTGTGACGTGCCTACTTGGATGCGGTCACTCATATAATCCTCCACCATTCTATCAATGTTGAGAGAATCATATGCAGTGACAGTAGACGACATGTCCGTAATCGTTGTCAGGTCCTTCAGTCCGGACCAGATGTCAGCATCAGCAGTCGCTCCAGACTGCCCTGCATCACCGCCAGCGGGTGGGCTCGGAATTCTGAGCCTTTTCCTCGCACCCCCAGTTGCGGGAGAATGTGAAGGAGGAGATGTTGACAGGTCGCGTTCCGCTTGACTTGACAATTTTGTCACCAGCAGGTCTTTCAACCCCAGCAGACCTGTGTCTGCCGGAAAGAGAGATCCAAGGTAGGCTTTAAATCTAGGATCGAGCACGGTGGCCAAAATGTAGTGCTCTGATTTCAACAGATTGACCACCCGTGAATCCTTGTTAAGCGAATTAAGGGCTGCATCCACAAGTCCCACATGCCTAGCGGAATCGCTCCGTGTTAGCTCCTTCTTCAATGCCTCCAGCTTCTTCTGCAAAAGCCTGATGAGGGGAATGACCTGACTCAGGCTGGCAGTGTCTGAACTGACTTCACGTGTGGCAAGTTCAAAGGGCATCAGAACCTTGCACAACGTTGAAATCATTCTCCACTGCACTTGAGACAGGTGCATTCCATCTCCTATATCGTGCTCAATTGTATAGGCTTGAATGGCCTTTTGCTGCTCCTCCAACCTCTGAAGCATATAGAGGGTTGAATTCCACCTCGTTACCACTTCTTGCTTCAGATGATGGCAGGGCAGGTTCAGTAGTTTTTGGTGGTGCTCCAGTCTTCTGTACGTGGTGCCTGTACGCCGAAAGTGTCCCGCAATTTTTCTGGCCACCGACAGCATCTCTTGCACGCCCCTGTCGTTTTTAAAAAAATTCTGCACCACCAAATTCAAGGTATGTGCAAAACATGGGACGTGCTGGAATTTGCCCATATTTAATGCACACACAATATTGCTGGCGTTGTCCGATGCCACAAATCCACAGGAGAGTCCAATTGGGGTAAGCCATTCCGCGATGATCTTCCTCAGTTGCCGTAAGAGGTTTTCAGCTGTGTGCGTATTCTGGAAAGCGGTGATACAAAGCGTAGCCTGCCTAGGAAAGAGTTGGCGTTTGCGAGATGCTGCTACTGGTGCCGCCGCTGCTGTTCTTGCGGCGGGAGTCCATACATCTACCCAGTGGGCTGTCACAGTCATATAGTCCTGACCCTGCCCTGCTCCACTTGTCCACATGTCCGTGGTTAAGTGGACATTGGGTACAACTGCATTTTTTAGGAGACTGGTGAGTCTTTTTCTGACGTCCGTGTACATTCTCGGTATCGCCTGCCTAGAGAAGTGGAACCTAGATGGTATTTGGTAACGGGGGCACACTGCCTCAATAAATTGTCTAGTTCCCTGTGAACTAACGGCGGATACCGGACGCACGTCTAACACCAACATAGTTGTCAAGGACTCAGTTATCCGCTTTGCAGTAGGATGACTGCTGTGATATTTCATCTTCCTCGCAAAGGACTGTTGAACAGTCAATTGCTTACTGGAAGTAGTACAAGTGGGCTTACGACTTCCCCTCTGGGATGACCATCGACTCCCAGCGGCAACAACAGCAGCGCCAGCAGCAGTAGGCGTTACACGCAAGGATGCATCGGAGGAATCCCAGGCAGGAGAGGACTCGTCAGACTTGCCAGTGACATGGCCTGCAGGACTATTGGCATTCCTGGGGAAGGAGGAAATTGACACTGAGGGAGTTGGTGGGGTGGTTTGCGTGAGCTTGGTTACAAGAGGAAGGGATTTACTGGTCAGTGGACTGCTTCCGCTGTCACCCAAAGTTTTTGAACTTGTCACTGACTTATTATGAATGCGCTGCAGGTGACGTATAAGGGAGGATGTTCCGAGGTGGTTAACGTCCTTACCCCTACTTATTACAGCTTGACAAAGGGAACACACGGCTTGACACCTGTTGTCCGCATTTCTGGTGAAATACCTCCACACCGAAGAGCTGATTTTTTTGGTATTTTCACCTGGCATGTCAACGGCCATATTCCTCCCACGGACAACAGGTGTCTCCCCGGGTGCCTGACTTAAACAAACCACCTCACCATCAGAATCCTCCTGGTCAATTTCCTCCCCAGCGCCAGCAACACCCATATCCTCCTCATCCTGGTGTACTTCAACACTGACATCTTCAATCTGACTATCAGGAACTGGACTGCGGGTGCTCCTTCCAGCACTTGCAGGGGGCATGCAAATAGTGGAAGGCGCATGCTCTTCACGTCCAGTGTTGGGAAGGTCAGGCATCGCAAACGACACAATTGGACTCTCCTTGTGGATTTGGGATTTCAAAGAACGCACAGTTCTTTGCGGTGCTTTTGCCAGCTTGAGTCTTTTCAGTTTTCTAGCGAGAGGCTGAGTGCTTCCATCCTCATGTGAAGCTGAACCACTAGCCATGAACATAGGCCAGGGCCTCAGCCGTTCCTTGCCACTCCGTGTGGTAAATGGCATATTGGCAAGTTTACGCTTCTCCTCCGACAATTTTATTTTAGGTTTTGGAGTCCTTTTTTTTCTGATATTTGGTGTTTTGGATTTGACATGCTCTGTACTATGACATTGGGCATCGGCCTTGGCAGACGACGTTGCTGGCATTTCATCGTCTCGGCCATGACTAGTGGCAGCAGCTTCAGCACGAGGTGGAAGTGGATCTTGATCTTTCCCTAATTTTGGAACCTCAACTTTTTTGTTCTCCATATTTTATAGGCAGAACTAAAAGGCACCTCAGGTAAACAATGGAGATGGATGGATTGGATACTAGTATACAATTATGGACGGACTGCCACGGTTAGGTGGTATAAAAAAACCACGGTTAGGTGGTATATATTATAATAATAATACAATTATGGATGGACGGACTGCCTGCCGACTGCCGACACAGAGGTAGCCACAGCCGTGAACTACCGCACTGTACACTGGTTGATAAAGAGATAGTAGTATACTCGTAACAACTAGTATGACACTATGACGACGGTATAAAGAATGAAAAAAAAACCACGGTTAGGTGGTATATATTATAATAATAATACAATTATGGATGGACGGACTGCCTGCCGACTGCCGACACAGAGGTAGCCACAGCCGTGAACTACCGCACTGTACACTGGTTGATAAAGAGATAGTAGTATACTCGTAACAACTAGTATGACACTATGACGACGGTATAAAGAATGAAAAAAAAACCACGGTTAGGTGGTATATATTATAATAATAATACAATTATGGATGGACGGACTGCCTGCCGACTGCCGACACAGAGGTAGCCACAGCCGTGAACTACCGCACTGTACACTGGTTGATAAAGAGATAGTAGTATACTCGTAACAACTAGTATGACACTATGACGACGGTATAAAGAATGCAAAAAAAACCACAGTTAGGTGGTATATATTATAATAATAATACAATTATGGATGGACGGACTGCCTGCCGACTGCCGACACAGAGGTAGCCACAGCCGTGAACTACCGCACTGTACACTGGTTGATAAAGAGATAGTAGTATACTCGTAACAACTAGTATGACACTATGACGGTATAAAGAATGAAAAAAAAACCACGGTTAGGTGGTATATATTATAATAATAATACAATTATGGATGGACGGACTGCCTGCCGACTGCCGACACAGAGGTAGCCACAGCCGTGAACTACCGCACTGTACACTGGTTGATAAAGAGATAGTAGTATACTCGTAACAATTAGGATGACACTATGACGGTATAAAGAATGAAAAAAAAACCACGGTTAGGTGGTAGGTATATAATAATAAATAATACAATTCTGGTCGGACGGACTGCCTGCCGTGTGCCGACACAGAGGTAGCCACAGCCGTGAACTACCGCACTGTACACTGGTTGATAAAGAGATAGTAGTATACTCGTAACAATTAGGATGACACTATGACGGTATAAAGAATGAAAAAAAAACCACGGTTAGGTGGTAGGTATATAATAATAAATAATACAATTCTGGTCGGACGGACTGCCTGCCGTGTGCCGACACAGAGGTAGCCACAGCCGTGAACTACCGCACTGTACACTGGTTGATAAAGAGATAGTAGTATACTCGTAACAATTAGGATGACACTATGACGGTATAAAGAATGAAAAAAAAACCACGGTTAGGTGGTAGGTATATAATAATAAATAATACAATTCTGGTCGGACGGACTGCCTGCCGTGTGCCGACACAGAGGTAGCCACAGCCGTGAACTACCGCACTGTACACTGGTTGATAAAGAGATAGTAGTATACTCGTAACAATTAGGATGACACTATGACGGTATAAAGAATGAAAAAAAAACCACGGTTAGGTGGTAGGTATATAATAATAAATAATACAATTCTGGTCGGACGGACTGCCTGCCGTGTGCCGACACAGAGGTAGCCACAGCCGTGAACTACCGCACTGTACACTGGTTGATAAAGAGATAGTAGTATACTCGTAACAATTAGGATGACACTATGACGGTATAAAGAATGAAAAAAAAACCACGGTTAGGTGGTAGGTATATAATAATAAATAATACAATTCTGGTCGGACGGACTGCCTGCCGTGTGCCGACACAGAGGTAGCCACAGCCGTGAACTACCGCACTGTACTGTGTCTGCTGCTAATATAGACTGGTTGATATTTAAAGAGATATTAGTAGTATACAACAATACTATACTGGTGGTCAGGCACTGGTCACCACTCCTGCAGCAAAAGTGTGCACTGTTAATTAATATAATTGTACTCCTGGCTCCTGCTAACAACCTGCAGTGCTCCCCAGTCTCCCCCACAATTAATTATAAGCTTTTAATTTATACATTGATGACTGTGCAGCACACTGGGCTGAGCTGAGTGCACACAGACTGAGTCACACTGTGTGACTGACTGTGCTGTGTATCGTTTTTTTTTTCAGGCAGAGAACGGATATAGCAGAGAGAAGTGAACGGATATATTATATTAAATAAAAGTTAACTAGCAACTGCACTGGTCACTGACTGTGGTAAACTAACTCTGTCTGCGACTCTGCACAATCTCTCTCTATCTAATCTATCTATCTCTATTCTAATGGAGAGGACGCCAGACACGTCCTCTCCCTATCAATCTCAATGCACGAGTGAAAATGGCGGCGACGCGCGGCTCCTTATATAGAATCCGAGTCTCGCGATAGAATCCGAGCCTCGCGAGAATCCGACAGCGTCATGATGACGTTCGGGCGCGCTCGGGTTAACCGAGCAAGGCGGGAAGATCCGAGTCGCTCGGACCCGTGGAAAAAAAAGTGAAGTTCGTGCGGGTTCGGATTCAAAGAAACCGAACCCGCTCATCTCTAGTTCCAGACTGTGCTGTTACTAATCTAGTACATTATGCACTCCAGTATTTTCTGTATATTTATTTAGGGGACCAACACTTGCAAAATGGTTAGGCAAACCAATGTGGTGGCTGGGCACACCCCCTCTAGAGACTGGCCACACCCCTAAACATGGGCCCCTACTACTGCATTCCCCCGGTGGGCCCTACATGCCCCAGTCCGACACTGACTGGGGGTCCCATTTATCAAGCCTTGGAGATAAAGTGGACGGAGATAAAGTACCAGCTAATCAGCTCCTAACTGCCATCTTACAGGCTGTGTTTGAAAAATGACAGGAGCTGATTGGTTGGTACTTTATCACTGTGCTATTTATCATTCTCCAAGGCTTGATAAATCTGGGCAATAGAAACAACAAAACTACATTGCCAGTGTAAACTGTGCAAAATATATACATCTGTGTGCGACTGAGTCTGCATCTGTGTAAAAAGGTTGTGGCTTTGCCTCACGGCAAGTTCCGCACATCTGCGACTTTGTATGTGTGTGTATGTGTGTGTGTGTGTGTGTGTGTGTGTGTGTGTGTGTAAAACCAATTCCTGTGCAGTTACTGTCACAGCTCAGCGACTCTAATACACTGTGAGTGGCGTTTTGCTGTGTCAGCGATGCGATTATGATGCAAAACTGAAAGAAACATATGGTACGCTCAGGGGCGTCTCTAGAGAGGAGGGAACCCATGTGCAGACTCCGTGTGTGGGCCCCCTCCTCTCCCGTAGCCGTCACGCCGCTGCTAGCGCTCTCAGCACTGAGACTCTGACACAGTGCCAGAGTCTACAGCGCATGTGCAGGACCCGAAAAATGGCCACCGCACCATTTTTTCGGAGTCCTGCACATGCGCTGTAGACTCTGGCACTGTGCCAGAGTCTCTAGTGGTCAGTGCGCTATCAACGATGCGACGGCTACGGGAGAGGAGGGGGCCCACACACGGTCAGCGATGGACTCCGGAAAGGTAAGTATAGGAGAAATGGGTGCAGTGTGTGCGGTGTGGGCCCCCCCAGGACTAAGATGCCAGTGTACACCACACACACTGCACCCATTATTGGAACGCCAATGGGTACGCTACTCCTCTAAGTCACGCCATATTGTGTATACAATGCCCAGTGAGTGAGAATACATCTTTACATTAATGGATTTTGAAATTATCTACAGCATGTTAATATTTTATCAATACTTTATAATAAAATCTGTTGTAAACTTTGCAATAGTGCAGAATTTATTTGCAGACGGCTGTGACGGGCGATAGATTTATGGTGCTGCTCTTGATGGTTTTCGTTGTTGTGTATTTTCAGCTATTTTTCTGTGACTATATACCACAGTCATTTGTAAGAAAACATTCAATGTGAGTTTTTCCATCAAATATGATTCTCTGTAAGCAGCAGACGGCCTGCTGTTTCAATTACAATGAGTGATCCATTGCATGATGGAACAGATTGCTGCAATGTACCTCTGTGAGTGACCATTACCTGTGAGGTCAGATTTCAGCGCAGGAGGCAGCATCAGTGGGCAAGGCAGGGATGCAGTTTCCACACAAGGCTGTCTCAGCAGTGCAATGTCATCACATTGCCTCAAATTGCTTCCAGATATTGAACAGTTACTTGGAGACATATTTACGGTACACATATTTGATTTATACAGGCTCCAAATGTTTTACTATAGGTTCCTTTATGACTCTGCAAGAACAACAAGATTGATAAATTAATGGAGTGCTGATGACATCAGCTTGGCTCTCTAATACAATGGGGGTAATTCCAAGTTGATCGCAGCAGGATATTATTTAGCAGTTGGGCAAAACCATGTGCATTGCAGGGGAGGCAGATATAACATGTGCAGAGAGAGTTAGATTTGGGTGGGGTGTATTCAAACTGAAATCTAAATTGCAGTGTAAAAATAAAGCAGCCAGTATTTACCCTGCACAGAAACAAAATAACCCACCTAAATCTAACTCTCTCTGCAAATGTTATATCTGCCCCCCTGCAGTGCACATGGGGGGTAATTCCAAGTTGATCGCAGCAGGAAAATTTTTAGCAGTTGGGCAAAACCATGTGCACTGCAGGGGGGCAGATATAACAAGTGCAGAGAGAGTTAGATTTGGGTGTGGTGAGTTCAATCTGCAATCTAAATTCCAGTGTAAAAATAAAGCAGCCAGTATTTACCCTGCACAGAAACAAAGTAACCCACCCAAATCTAACTCTCTCTGCAGATGTTATATCTGCCCCCCCCTGCAGTGCACATGGTTTTGCCCAACTGCTAAAAAATTTCCTGCTGCGATCAACTTGAAATTACCCCCATGGTTTTGCCCAATTGCTAACAAACTTGCTGCTGCAATCAACTCAGAATTACCCCCAATGTCCTATTGCCAGTAATTGTCCTGTGTCTCACTCACACAATGCACGCATTCTCTGATTTTAACTGGAGAAGCAGCATTGGATAGTGCCTCAAATGACACACAAGCTAAAGGATGTCAATCGTAGTGATCTGTAGACAGGATGTGAGCACTTCCTTTGTGAGGCTGCTAGAGAAATGTGAACAGTAAATGGTACTGTGCTTACAGAGAAAACTGTTGCTTTATGATAAATCGCTTTCCATTATTCAGAAATACAGTATGCAGGTTATGTTGTGTAACATACTGTGTAATAGGACCTAGAGTGTTCCTTTTAAAAAATGTTACTTTTACTGTTCCAGGTATGCTGCAAGCCAAGCGCAGGTGCCATGAAGCAGTGATGATAATGATAACAGCCCAGGTCCCTGTGCCCTGTGTGAGGGCCACACTCGCATACAGCCAATTACAGCTTGCACTTGTGTCTCTTTTTCCCCGTCACTGTATTTTCTGAGGTGGCATTGGGGAATTGATGCAGACTTGGGCATAAATGCTCCCACATTGCTTGCACGGGACTATGGACCTCATTCAGGAACAGTTGTATCTGCACTCCATGCCGCAAAGCACCATTGTTCAGTATTTTGCGTTTGCACAGGACCCAGTCTGCGCGTGAGTGAATGGGTCCTGCGACAAAAAACACAGTTTGGCATCAGACTGTCAGTGATTGACAATAAAAAGGATATATGTACCAGCGCTGGCTGAATAAATTGATCAGTTAGAATTTATGTTAATAATATAATAATAGTAATAATAATAATAAGGATGGTTTACTCTATGTAAAAAGGTAACAATTTATTTAACATAACACATGTAACAAATCTAAAAGAAAGGAATTCCTGTTGCCACTAGGTGGCGATAAAATTTCAATATATCTTATCTGGATAAAATTTCACAAATTCTCCTGTATTAGAATTGTCCATTCCTAAAGGCTAGGACAGCCTCCCTTTGTGCATTCACTGTAATGGGTAAATAATTACCAGATCCCCACGTTGGTAAGCATCAGCGTTGGAACAAGTCCTTTAGTAGCTGTAGGGGTGAAGTAGACCAATTTGATGATAAGGTCCAGTGATGGGAGAGAAGTCCAAATTATGCCGAAGGATGACACGGCTTTGCGGGCCGATTTGGAGAACAGAGTCCAGACAGATAAAGTAAGCTCAAGTCCAGATGGATAGAGTAAGCTCAACGCGTTTCACTGGTATAATCCAGCTTCTGAGGAAGCTGGATTATACCAGTGAAACGCGTTGAGCTTACTCTATCCATCTGGACTTGAGCTTACTTTATCTGTCTGGACTCTGTTCTCCAAATCGGCCCGCAAAGCCGTGTCATCCTTCGGCATAATTTGGACTTCTCTCCCATCACTGGACCTTATCATCAAATTGGTCTACTTCACCCCTACAACTACTAAAGGACTTGTTCCAACGCTGATGCTTACCAACGTGGGGATCTGGTAATTATTTACCCATTACAGTGAATGCACAAAGGGAGGCTGTCCTAGCCTTTAGGAATGGACAATTCTAATACAGGAGAATTTGTGAAATTTTATCCAGATAAGATATATTGAAATTTTATCGCCACCTAGTGGCAACAGGAATTCCTTTCTTTTAGATTTGTTACATGTGTTATGTTAAATAAATTGTTACCTTTTTACATAGAGTAAACCATCCTTATTATTATTATTACTATTATTATATTATTAACATAAATTCTAACTGATCAATTTATTCAGCCAGCGCTGGTACATATATCCTTTTTATTGTTTAGTTTTGAGGAACTGACCTTCCTCCTACCTGCTGCTGTTGGTCGCGCACCTGCTTATTTATTATTTGTCAGTGATTGACAGTCAGATGCCGTTTAGGGGTTAAAATGGAGGCATGTCAAGGTCATTTAGGAGGAGGGAAGAGGCAGGGATCTCCATTGGTATAAAAATATGTAGTATTCAACTCATGAAACTGCTGATGTTGCGCTGATTATTGCTCCTGGGGTCAGTCAGGTGATAATTTGCATACTGCTGGAAGGTGTACAATATACCATAACCTTGGACAGCTATTATTCCTACATTCACACTGCTTCACATTAGAGATGTGCACCGGAAATTTTTCGGGTTTTGTGTTTTGGTTTTGGATTCGGTTCCGCGGCCGTGTTTTGGATTCGGACGCGTTTTGGCAAAACCTCCCTGAAAATTTTTTGTCGGATTCGGGTGTGTTTTGGATTCGGGTGTTTTTTTTCAAAAACCCCTCAAAAACAACTTAAATCATAGAATTTGGGGTCATTTTGATCCCATAGTATTATTAACCTCAATAACCATAATTTCCACTAATTTCCAGTCTATTCTGAACACCTCACAATATTTATTTTTAGTCCTAAAATTTGCACCGAGATCGCTGGATGACTAAGCTAAGCGACCCAAGTGGCCGGCACAAACACCTGGCCCATCTAGGAGTGGCACTGCAGTGTCAGACAGGATGGCACTTAAAAAAATTGTCCCCAAACAGCACATGATGCAAAGAAAAAAAGAGGTGCACCAAGGTCGCTGGATGGCTAAGCTAAGCGACCCAAGTGGCCGGCACAAATACCTGGCCCATCTAGGAGTGGCACTGCAGTGTCAGACAGGATGGCACTTAAAAATATTGTACCCAAACAGCACATGATGCAAAGAAAAAAAGAGGTGCACCAAGGTCGCTGGATGGCTAAGCTAAGCGACCCAAGTGGCCGGCCTCCCTCCACATTTTTGTTCTCCATCTTTTAATGTGTGGATTTATATGCCAGTAATATAGTAATAGTAATGGCCTACTGTACCGTACTGCTATATATATATACTGGTGGTCAGCAAAATTCTGCACTGTCCTCCTACTATATACTGCGCACAACTACAATGCAGCACAGATATGGATAGTATACTTGATGACACAGAGGTAGAGCAATGGACTACTGTACCGTACTGCTATATATTTATATATATATATATATATATATATATATATAGAAAAAGACAATAGAGCACTCACCAGTCTTTTCTTCATTCAAATATCAAATCGAAGTTTTATTTTCCAGACAGCACAGCATGACTGTTTAATGCAGTCCAATATTATTGTATAAAGCCCAAACGTTTTCGGTCACATCCAGACCGTCATCAGGGGACACAAAGATCATCAAAGAGCTGTCACATCATAGCTAGAATACCAGCAGCCTAACTGACCCTGACTCACCGGCTCCTTATCTACCCACCTTTCAAAAAACGCGCCAAAATTGCGTCATAATATGGGCGGAGTTAGCCCATTATGTTCAGGGTACTATATACAAGAACAACCATTATATCGATGTGTATATATACCAGTGTATATATCTTGTCAGCCAGTGTCACCAATATTATACATGATTAGTGTGGGGAATAGAGACTGTCATAATCCACCCCCACATTAGACGGGCATAGACAAACGAATATCACGTCGCATAGCGGTTGCCTAGCAACCGCCACGGGGCCGTCCCTGATCCTCCAGCCGCCAATAGAAGCCCGGGCGGAAGTGACGTATCGGAATGGTTGTCAAGCAACCATCCGAACGCCTCCCCGCACTCATTCCATGATAGGAGGAGGTGACATGCTCAGGCAGTTGCCAGGCAACCAACCGGACACCTCCCTTCCTTTGCTATATATATATATTTATTGGTGGTCAGCAAAATTTTGCACTGTCCTCCTACTATATACTGCGCACAACTACAATGCAGCACAGATATGGATAGTATACTTGACGACACAGAGGTAGAGCAATGGACTACTGTACCGTACTGCTATATATATATACTGGTGGTCAGCAAAATTCTGCACTGTCCTCCTACTATATACTGCGCACAACTACAATGCAGCACAGATATGGATAGTATACTTGACGACACAGAGGTAGAGCAATGGACTACTGTACCGTACTGCTATATATATATACTGGTGGTCAGCAAAATTCTGCACTGTCCTCCTACTATATACTGCGCACAACTACAATGCAGCACAGATATGGATAGTATACTTGACGACACAGAGGTTGAGCAATGGACTACTGTATTGTGCTGCTATATATATATATATATATACTGGTGGTCAGCAAAATTCTGCACTGTCCTCCTACTATATACTGCGCACAACTACAATGCAGCACAGATATGGATAGTATACTTGACGACACAGAGGTAGAGCAATGGACTACTGTACCGTACTGCTATATATATATACTGGTGGTCAGCAAAATTCTGCACTGTCCTCCTACTATATACTGCGCACAACTACAATGCAGCACAGATATGGATAGTATACTTGACGACACAGAGGTTGAGCAATGGACTACTGTATTGTGCTGCTATATATATATATATACTGGTGGTCAGCAAAATTCTGCACTGTCCTCCTACTATATACTGCGCACAACTACAATGCAGCACAGATATGGATAGTATACTTGACGACACAGAGGTAGAGCAATGGACTACTGTACCGTACTGCTATATATATATACTGGTGGTCAGCAAAATTCTGCACTGTCCTCCTACTATATACTGCGCACAACTACAATGCAGCACAGATATGGATAGTATACTTGACGACACAGAGGTAGAGCAATGGACTACTGTACTGTACTGCTATATATATATATATATATATATATATACTGGTGGTCAGCAAAATTCTGCACTGTCCTACTATATACTGCGCACAACTACAATGCAGCACAGATATGGATAGTATAATTGATGACACAGAGGTAGAGCAATGGACTACTGTACCGTACTGCTATATATATATATATATATATATATATATATATATATATACTGGTGGTCAGCAAAATTCTGCACTGTCCTCCTACTATATACTGCGCACAACTACAATGCAGCACAGATATGGATAGTATACTTCACGACACAGAGGTAGAGCAATGGACTACTGTACCGTACTGCTATATATATATGTATTGGTGGTCAGCAAAATTCTGCACTGTCGTCTTACTATATACTGCGCACAACTACAATGCAGCACAGATATAGATAGTATACTTGACGACACAGAGGTAGAGCAATGGACTACTGTACCGTACTGCTATATATATATACTGGTGGTCAGCAAAATTCTGCACTGTCCTCCTACTATATACTGCGCACAACTACAATGCAGCACAGATATGGATAGTATACTTGACGACACAGAGGTAGAGCAATGGACTACTGTACCGTTCTGCTATATATATATATATATATATATATATATATATATATACTGGTGGTCAGCAAAATTCTGCACTGTCCTCCTACTATATACTGCGCACAACTACAATGCAGCACAGATATGGATAGTATACTTGACGACACAGAGGTAGAGCAATGGACTACTGTAACGTACTGCTATATATATATACTGGTGGTCAGCAAAATTCTGCACTGTCCTCCTACTATATAAGCACAGATATGGAGCGCTTTCAGGCAGAGAACGTAAATATTTGCAGCACACTGAGCACAGATATTTGTAGCACACTGAGCACAGATATTTGTAGCACACTGAACAGTGAACACAGGAACTGAGAGAACGCAGCCACGTCCTCTCGCTATCATCTCTAAAGCACGAGTGAAAATGGCTGCGACACGCGGCTCCTTATATAGAATACAAATCTCGCGAGAATACGACAGCGGGATGATGACGTTCGGGCGCGCTCGGGTTAACCGAGCAAGGTGGGAAGATCCAAGGCTGCCTCGGAACTGTGTAAAATAGGTGAAGTTCGGGGGGAGTTCGGATATCGAGGAACCGAACCCGCTCATCTGTACGTCACATGCATTTGGGTACTTAAAAAGTAATCACAATCAGTTTCCCCTAGAAATAGAATGGTTGTTTAGAAGCTCAAATTGGATGTCTAACTTCATTCTATTCATTTGGGGATTTCAAGTCCGATTTAGAGTTCAATTTCAAATTGAACTTTAGTAAATGAGGGGATTCTATATTGGACTATGGAAAATATTGATTTCTCTAACGTCCTAGTGGATGCTGGGAACTCCGTAAGGACCATGGGGAATAGCGGGCTCCGAAGGAGGCTGGGCACTCTAGAAAGATCTTAGACTACCTGGTGTGCACTGGCTCCTCCCACTATGACCCTCCTCCAAGCCTCAGTTAGATTTCGTGCCCGGCCGAGGTTGGATGCACACTAGGGGCTCTCCTGAGCTCTTAGAAAGTTATAGTCTTAGAATTTGTTTTTTTCAGTGAGACCTGCTGGCAACAGGCTCACTGCAGCGAGGGACTAAGGGGAGAAGAAGCGAACTCGCCTGCTTGCAGCCGGATTGGGCTTCTTAGGCTACTGGACACCATTAGCTCCAGAGGGATCGACCGCAGGCCCAGCCTTGATGTTCGGTCCCGGAGCCGCGCCGCCGTCCCCCTTACAGAGCCAGAAGCAGGAAGATGGTCCGGAAAATCGGCGGCATGAAGACATCCTGTCTTCACCAAGGTAGCGCACAGCACTGCAGCTGTGCGCCATTGCTCCTCATACACACTTCACACTCCGGTCACTGAGGGTGCAGGGCGCTGGGGGGGGGCGCCCTGAGGCAGCAATAAAAACACCTTGGCTGGCTAAAATACCTCAATATATAGCCCCTGGGGCTATATATGAGGTAAATACCCCTGCCAGAATCCCAAAAAAAGCGGGAGAATAGGCCGCGAAAAAGGGGCGGAGCCTATCTCCTCAGCACACTGGCGCCATTTTTCCCTCACAGCTCGGCTGGAAGGAAGCTCCCTGGCTCTTCCCTGCATTTCTACAGTACAGTAAGAGGGAAAAGAGAGGGGGGGCACTAAATTGGCACTGTATACAGTATAAGCAGCTATTAGGGACATAACTCAGTTAGTCCCTGTGTATATATATAGCGCTCTGGTGTGTGCTGGCATACTCTTACTCTGTCCCCCCAAAGGGCTTTTGTGGGTCCTGTCCTCTATTTGAGCATTCCCTGTGTGTGTGGAGTGTGTCGGTACGGCTGTGTCGACATGTTTGAGGTGGATAATGATGTGGAGGGGGAGCAGATGCCTTTAGCAGAGATGTCACCCCCTGCGGGGCAGACACCTGAGTGGATGGTATTATGGCAAGAAATGAGTGCACGTATAGACTCCTTACATAAAAAATTTGACGACATGCCGACTGTGGGACAGCCGAGTCTTCAGCTCGTGCCTGTCCAAGGGTCTCAAAAGTCATCAGGGGCTCTAAAACGCCCGTTATCTCAGGTGGCACAAGTAGATGTCGACACGGATACTGACGCCAGTGTCGACGACGATGAGTCAAATTTAATGCCCGTTAAGGCCATTCGCTGCATGATTGAGGCAATGAAAGAGGTGTTAAATATTTCTGATTTACATCCAGGTACCACAAAAAAGGGTATTATGTTTGGGGAGAAAAAACTACCTGTAGTTTTTCCCCCGTCAGATGAATTAAATGAAGTGTGTGAAGAAGCGTGGGCTTCCCCTGATAAGAAATTGGTGATTCCTAAGAAATTACTAATGGCGTTCCCTTACCCGCCAGAGGATAGGTTACGTTGGGAAACACCCCCGAGGGTGGATAAAGCGCTCACACGTTTGTCAAAAAAGGTGGCACTACCGTCCCAGGATACGGCCGCCCTTAAGGAACCTGCTGATAGAAGGCAGGAGGCGATCCTGAAGTCTGTATATACACACTCAGGCATTATACTCAGACCAGCAATTGCGTCAGCTTGGATGTGCAGTGCTGCCGCTGCATGGTCAGATAACCTGTCAGAAAATATTGACACACTAGACAGAGACACGATCCTGTTAACAATTGACCATATAAAAGACTCAGTCTTATACATGAGAGATGCACAGAGGGAAATCTGCCGGCTGGCATCTAAAGTAAGTGCACTATCTATCTCTGCTAGGAGATGCTTATGGACTCGCCAGTGGACTGGAGATGCAGATTCCAAAAGGCACATGGAAGTTTTGCCTTATAAAGGGGAGGAATTATTTGGGGATGGTCTCTCCGACCTAGTTTCCACAGCAACGTCTGGGAAGTCAGCATTTTTACCCCATGTCCCCTCACAGCCTAAGAAGGCGCCATTTTATCAGGTTCAGTCCTTTCGATCCCAGAAAAACAAGCGGGGAAAAGGAGGGTCTTTTCTGTCAAGAGGCAGAGGCAGGGGAAAAAGGCTGCAGCAAACAGCAGGTTCCCAGGAACAAAAGTCCTCCCCCGCTTCCTCTTCCAAGTCCGCCGCATGACGGTGGGGCTTCACAAGCGGAGCCAGGTACGGTGGGGGCCCGCCTCAGGAATTTCAGCGATCAGTGGGTTCGCTCACAGGTGGATCCCTGGATCCTTCAAATAGTATCTCAGGGATACAGGCTGGAATTCGAGGCGATTCCACCCCGCCGTTTCCTAAAATCCGCCTTGCCGATTGCTCCCTCAGACAGGGAGGCAGTGCTAGCGGCAATTCACAAGCTGTATTCCCAGCAGGTGATAATCAAGGTACCCCTACTTCAACAAGGCCGGGGTTACTATTCCACACTATTTGTGGTACCGAAACCGGACGGTTCGGTGAGACCCATTTTAAATTTGAAGTCCTTGAACACATACATAAAAAAATTCAAGTTCAAGATGGAATCGCTCAGGGCGGTTATTGCAAGCCTGGACGAGGGGGATTACATGGTATCCCTGGACATCAAGGATGCTTACCTGCATGTCCCCATTTACAATTCTCACCAGGAGTACCTCAGATTTGTGGTACAGGATTGCCATTACCAATTCCAGACGCTGCCGTTTGGACTCTCCACGGCACCGAGGGTATTTACCAAGGTTATGGCGGAAATGATGATACTCCTTCGAAAAAAGGGAGTTTTAATTATCCCATACTTGGACGATCTCCTAATAAAGGCACGATCCAAGGAACAGTTGTTAGTGGGAGTAGCACTATCTCAGGAAGTGCTGAGCCAGCACGGTTGGATTCTGAATATCCCAAAGTCACAGCTGGTCCCCACGACACGTCTAATGTTCCTGGGAATGATTCTGGACACGGCCCAGAAAAAAGTGTTTCTCCGGAGGAGAAAGCCAGGGAGTTGTCTTCTCTAGTCAGAGACCTCCTAAAACCAAAACAGGTATCGGTGCATCACTGCACGTGGGTCCTGGGAAAGATGGTAGCTTCTTACGAAGCAATTCCATTCGGCAGGTTCCATGCCAGAATCTTTCAGTGGAACCTGTTGGACAAGTGGTCCGGATCGCATCTTCAGATGCATCGTTTAATAACCCTGTCTCCACGAACCAGGGTGTCTCTTCTGTGGTGGCTGAACAGTGCTCATCTTCTGGAGGGCCGCAGATTCGGCATACAGGACTGGGTCCTGGTGACCACGGATGCCAGCCTACGAGGCTGGGGGGCAGTCACAAAGGGAAGAAATTTCCAGGGACTATGGTCAAGTCAGGAGACTGCCTTTCACATAAATATTCTGGAACTATGGGCCATTTACAATGCCCTAAGTCAAGCAAAATCCCTGCTCCTACACCAGCCGGTGCTGATCCAGTCAGACAACATCACGGCAGTCGCCCATGTGAATCGACAGGGCGGCACAAGAAGCAGGACGGCGATGGCAGAAGCCACAAAAATTCTCCGATGGGCGGAGAATCATGTACTAGCACTGTCAGCAGTGTTCATCCCGGGAGTGGACAACTGGGAAGCAGACTTTCTCAGCAGGCACGACCTCCACCCGGGAGAGTGGGGACTTCATCCAGAAGTCTTCCAAATGATTGTAAATCAATGGGGTCGTCCACAGGTGGACATGATGGCGTCCCGCATAAACAAAAAACTAGAGAAGTATTGCGCCAGGTCAAGAGACCCTCAGGCGATAGCGGTGGACGCCCTAGTGACACCGTGGGTGTACCGGTCAGTGTATGTGTTCCCTCCTCTACCTCTCATACCAAAGGTACTGAGAATAATAAGAAAGCGAGGAGTAAACACAATTCTCGTGGTTCCGGATTGGCCAAGAAGAGCGTGGTACCCGGAACTTCAAGAGATGATCTCAGAGGACCCTTGGTCCCTGCCGCTCAGACAGGACCTGCTACAGCAAGACTGCGTTTGACGGCATGGCGGTTGAACGCCGGATCCTGAAGGAAAAGGGCATTCCGGAGGAAGTCATTCCTACGCTTATTAAAGCCAGGAAAGATGTTACGGCAAAACATTATCACCGCATATGGCGGAAATATGTTGCATGGTGTGAGGCCAAAAAGGCCCCAACAGAGGAATTTCAACTGGGTCGATTTCTGCATTTCCTGCAAGCAGGAGTGAATATGGGCCTAAAACTAGGCTCCATTAAAGTACAGATCTCGGCTCTGTCGATTTTCTTTCAAAAGGAACTAGCTTCAGTACCTGAAGTTCAGACATTTGTGAAAGGAGTGCTGCATATTCAGCCCCCATTTGTGCCTCCTGTGGCACCGTGGGATCTCAACGTGATGTTGAATTTCTTGAAATCACATTGGTTTGAGCCACTAAAAACCGTGGATCTGAAATATCTCACGTGGAAAGTGGTCATGTTATTGGCCCTGGCATCAGCCAGGCGAGTGTCAGAATTGGCGGCTTTATCATGTAAAAGCCCTTATCTGATTTTTCATATGGATAGGGCAGAATTGAGGACTCGTCCCCAGTTTCTCCCTAAGGTGGTGTCAGCGTTTCACCTGAACCAGCCTATTGTGGTGCCTGCGGCTACTAAGGATTTGGAGGACTCCAAGTTGCTAGACGTTGTCAGGGCCCTGAAAATATATGTTTCCAGGATGGCTGGAGTCAGAAAATCTGACTCGCTGTTTATCCTATATGCACCCAACAAGCTGGGTGCTCCTGCTTCTAAGCAGACTATTGCTCGTTGGATTTGTAGTACAATTCAGCTTGCACATACTGTGGCAGGCCTGCCACAGCCTAAATCTGTCAATGCCCATTCCACAAGGAAGGTGGGCTCATCTTGGGCGGCTGCCCGAGGGGTCTCGGCTTTACAACTTTGCCGAGCAGCTACTTGGTCAGGGGCAAACACGTTTGCAAAATTCTATAAATTTGATACCCTGGCTGAGGAGGACCTGGAGTTCTCTCATTCGGTGCTGCAGAGTCATCCGCACTCTCCCGCCCGTTTGGGAGCTTTGGTATAATCCCCATGGTCCTTACGGAGTTCCCAGCATCCACTAGGACGTTAGAGAAAATAAGAATTTACTCACCGGTAATTCTGTTTCTCGTAGTCCGTAGTGGATGCTGGGCGCCCATCCCAAGTGCGGTCTATCTGCAATACTTGTACATAGTTATTGTTAACTAAATCGGGTTATTGTTGAGCCATCTGTTGAGAGGCTCTATCGTTTCATACTGTTAACTGTGTTTCATATCACGAGTTGTTCGGTGTGATTGGTGTGGCTGGTATGAGTCTTACCCGGGATTCAAAATCCTTCCTTATTGTGTACGCTCGTCCGGGCATAGTACCTAACTGAGGCTTGGAGGAGGGTCATAGTGGGAGGAGCCAGTGCACACCAGGTAGTCTAAGATCTTTCTAGAGTGCCCAGCCTCCTTCGGAGCCCGCTATTCCCCATGGTCCTTACGGAGTTCCCAGCATCCACTACGGACTACGAGAAACAGAATTACCGGTGAGTAAATTCTTATTTTTTTTTTAGAAATTAGATTTTGAGTGGGATTTGAAATGAATTTGGCAATAGAATCGAATTGCCATTTGATTTTGACTTTAGTAAATCTGTTCAATCAAAATCGAATGGAAATAGAATGCTAAAATCCCTTCTAAATCAAAATTGAACGATAGTAAATTTTGCCCCTGGGGTGGGAGGGGGGCAATAGTCAGTAAATTGTGGTGGTATAGGGGGATGGTGAGGTTTGTGCTGCTTTGGTAGTCGGTAGGCTTCAGCATGAAGGGTGCAGTGACATGATAGGGGGTGACAGATAATGTTGTGTCTAGGGGCGGCCTGGCCCCTAAATTCGCCCCTGAGTGCGGCTGTACATGTTATTGTGCAGAATGACTCTTCACCTCATATATATATATATATATATATATATATATATATATATATATATATATATATATATATATATATATATATATCTCCTATATAATAGCCCAGATCTGTGACTCTGTGCCTGGGCCTCTAACGTTGGGCGTGGCTAGGAGCTCTCATTGGGTTAGCAGCAGGTCTATCACACCCAGTCCACAGCTGATTGGGCGAGAAATGCCCTCCTACACAGCTTACATCCAATGGGAGGCTCTGCCCTTTGCCTGCTATGTTTTCACAGAGCAGGATTAGCAATGTGACTGATGGAGCTGCAGCTCCAGCCCCACAATCCAAAATAGACCCACTGCCTCTGCAGCAACACACCCTCCAACAATTTACACTTACAAATTGATACAAACGCGAAAAGGGGGCGTGGCCACGCCCCTTTTCCTATACTTTCAATGGAAGTTTGGAGAGTCAAAAATCGGTACAGACCATAAAAAAAAGGTCCTGTACCTGCCAAAAAGGTGCAGCTGGAGGGAATGCCACTGCATCTGCAGCAAGTCTCTGCACTGTATATAGGGAAAAAAACATACTTTTACTGCAGCATCCTATGTCCTGCTGCCAGTCCGCCTGTCCCCTCCGGCATCAACAATCCCCACTCCCTAGCCGCAGCACAGGTGGAACAAAAGCTGCTGCGGCCACCGGCATAGATGTGTATGAAATCGGTGCAGCGGAAGGATTTCATAGCCGTCCCAGGGCCGCATACTCCCTGAGCCCCGAAGCCTCCTCTGCGCATGATGTCACATAAGTGCCTCCCCTCCACAGTCACGCCCAGATCCCCAGAGGCCCTGACTCCGCAACACAGCACCTGGGCTGCCGGCCTGGAAGCCCCGAGATGGCTAATGTAACGTAATGTAAGAGTGGGTGATATCACGGAGGGTAATGTCTGGACGCTGATTCAATGTAAAAGGTGACAGTGCTGTGCAGTGCAGTGGGTGTGCAGTCAGGACCGGTGCTAGGGTGTTCGGTGCCCCCCTGCAACTATAAATTTGCACCCTTGCATACTTTACAAAGGCACAGCGCACATAATACCCCCTGTAGTAGAGACACTTACACATGTAACGCCCCCTGTACCAGAGACGCTTACACATGTAACGCCCCCAGAACCAGTGACGCTTACACATGTAACGTCCACTGTACCAGTGACACTTACACAAGTAACACCCCCTGTAGCAGTGACGCTTACACACGTAATGCCCCCTGTAGCAGTGACTCTTACACACGTAACGCCCTCTGTACCAGTACCGCTTAGACATGTAACGCCCCTGTATCTGTGCGGCTTAGACACATAACGGCTCCTATACCAGTGCCGCTTAGACACGTAACGCCCCCTGTACCAGTGACGCTTACACACGTAACGCCCCCCTGTACCAGTGATGCTTACACATGTAACCTAACCCCCCTGTACAAGTGCCGCTTACACATGTAATGCCCCCTGTAGCAGTGCCGCTTACACACGTAACGCCCCCCTGTACCAGTGACGCTTACACACGTTATGCCCCCTGTACCGGTGCCGCTAACACACGTATCGCCCCCTGTACCAGTGCTTACACACATTATGTCGCAGTCACACATACACACACATACACACACAACAGACACACACATATATATATATATATATATATACAAACAAACAAACACACACATACATACATTACACACATACACAGTCACACATATATACAGTATACACAAACACTGTATATACACAAACACTCACTCTCTTTCCAGACACTTACCTAATGAAGTCTGGCTGGCCGAAGCTGTAGCAGCTCATCCTCCTACTGCAGCATGGTCCTGTCTAGCTCCGCCCCTTACTCCAATTTAGCTCCGCCCCCTTTGGCTCCCGCACGGCCACTGAATGTCACACAGGGGAGGGGGAGAGGAGGCTTTGTGCTAGCAGTAGCAGGGATTGCAGCAGCAGCTCAGCACAGGGATGCAGAGCAGGGAGAACGCCTCTCCTTCCTGATGCCTTCCTGCACTGCATCCCTTTGCTGAGCGGCTAACGCCGGGCCTCTGTGCAGTGTCACTCAGTTCTGCCAGCCAGTCACTATTATTGGCACCAGTGTCCCAATGCAACGCATTACAGGGAAGTAGACACACTAAATAAACTACAGCTCCCAGCAGCCCTTAGCGCCAAAGCATTCTGGCCCTTAAGGCTGCTGGGAGCTGTAGTTTATTAAGTGCATCTTCTTCCTTGTAATGCGGTGCGTTGGGACACCCGCGTTAACAATAGTGACTGGCTGCTGTGCAAGTCTCCGGGAGAGCCACTGCCAAGGGAGGAGAAGCAGGATAAGCATTACCCGCCCCTCCCCCACTCACAGTACCTACGGGCCCCATCCGCGGCACCCCCACACATCCCCTCCAGCACCCGTGGTAGCTCCAGATCCCCTCCCCCACCCGCAGCAACCCCGCACCAGCCCCTCCCGCCGCAATTTGTCCATTGAGTTCAACCTGTTGGTGTTCTCCTACACTGTAATAATATTTTTTTTGGAGACTAATTTTAACTGTGGTGAATGTGTAGCCATTATGTCACTTCCTCCTGGGTTTTTTTTTTTTTATATATTAAAACTATAGTCCATGATTTACCCTCCATAACCCCGTATATCCTTATCCATTAGGAATTTATCAGCCCATTCCTGAAAGTAGTGACCGAGCCCGCCCTTACTACTCTCGCAGGCACGGAATTCCAAATACGGATTGTCCTTACTGTGAAGAAACTGTGTGCGAAATCTCTTCTCCTCTAACCTAAGCAGGTGACCACGTGTACTTTGTGATAATCTTACCAAAAATAAATCCCCGCTAGCTCTGTATATTGACCCCTTATATATTTGTAAGTGTTAATCATCTAAATCTCCTCTTTTCTAATGTGAACATGCCTAGCCTATCAAGCCTTTCCTCGTATTCTAGAGTCTCCATCCCCTTAATCAATTTGGTTGCCCGACTTTGAACCTTTTCTAGTTCCAGGATATCTTTTTTTGTAGTATGGTGCCCAAAATTGTGCACGGTATTCGAGGTGTGGCCTCACTAGTGATTTATATAATGGGAGTATAACACTCTCATCCCTTTATACCTTGTTTGCCTTTTTTGCTCCATACCTACTTTGGCTACTACTGCTAAGTTTGTTATCTATGTGAACACTTAAATCTTTTTCCAGTGCAGAGTCCCCTAGTTTTTCCCCATTTAGTATGTATGTTGGGCCATGGGGGTCATTCTGACCCGATCACTCGCTGCAGTTCTTCGTCATTGCCTAGCGATTGCCTCTGCCTGATTGACAGGCAGAGGCGGTCGCTGGGTGGGAGGGGGCGGCATGGCGGCGGTTGGCCGCCATTTTGTGGGTGTGGTCTGGCCAACACAGACGAGGCCAGAACCATGCAGGGGCGGGCTGCAGCGGCTGCGTGACGTCACACGCAGCCGATGCTTTTGCACTTCTGCGATGGGGCAGGGACTGACATGCGGGGCGGGCTAGCCCTGTGCTGGGCGTCCCCTGCATGTCTGTGTTCCTGATCGTAGCTGTGATAAATTTAGCACAACTACGATCAAGTTGGAATTACCCCCCATGTGCACTGCAGGAGGGGCAGATACAACTTGTGCAGAGAGAGTTAGATTTTGGTGGGGTGTAATAAAACTGAAGTCTAAATTGCAGTGTAAAAATAAAGCAGGCAGTATTTACCCTGCACAGAAACAAAATAACTAGTGATGAGCGGGTTCGGTTCCTCGGAATCCGAACCCCCCCCCCCCAACTTCACCCATTTTACTCGGTTCCGAGGCGGACTCGAATCTTCCCGCCTTGCTCGGTTAACCCGAGCGCGCCCGAACGTCATCATCCCGCTGTCGGATTCTCGCGAGATTCGTATTCTATATAAGGAGCCGCGCGCCGCCGCCATTTTCACTCGTGCATTGGAGATGATAGGGAGAGGACGTGTGCAGCGTTCTCTCAGTTGTGTTCAGTGTGCTGCAAATATCTGTGCTCAGTGTGCTGCAAATATCTGTGCTCAGTGTGCTTGCAAATATCTGTGCTCAGTGTGCTGAAAATATCTACGTTCTCTGCCTGAAAAATGCTCCATATCTGTGCTCAGTGTGCTGCAAATATCTGTGCTCAGTGTGCTTTATTGTGGGGACTGGGGACCACCAGTATTATATAGTAGGAGGACAGTGCAGAGTTTTGCTGACCAGTGACCACCAGTATTATACGTTCTCTGCCTGAAAAATGCTCCATATCTGTGCTGCATTGTAGTATATAGTAGGAGGACAGTGCAGAATTTTGCTGACCAGTGACCACCAGTATTATATCAGTACGGTACAGTAGTCCACTGCTCTACCTACCTCTGTGTCATCAAGTATACTATCCATCCATACCTGTGGTGCATTTTAGTTGTTGTGCACAGTAGTAGGAGGACAGTGCATAATTTTGCTGACCACCAGTATATAATATATAGCAGTACGGTACAGTAGTCTACTGCTCTACCTACCTCTGTGTCGTCAAGTATACTATCCATTGAAACCTGTGGTGCATTTAAGTTTTGCGCAGTATATATAGTAGGAGGACAGTGCATAATTTTGCTGACCACCAGTATATAATATATAGCAGTACGGTACAGTGGGCCACTGCTCTACCTACCTCTGTGTCGTCAAGTATACTATCCATCCATACCTGTGGTGCATTTTAGTTGTTGTGCGCAGTAGTAGTAGGACAGTGCATAATTTTGCTGACCACCAGTATATAATATATAGCAGTACGGTACAGTAGGCCATTGCTATTGATATATTACTGGCATATAATTCCACACATTAAAAAATGGAGAACAAAAATGTGGAGGGTAAAATAGGGAAAGATCAAGATCCACTTCCACCTCGTGCTGAAGCTGCTGCCACTAGTCATGGCCGAGACGATGAAATGCCATCAACGTCGTCTGCCAAGGCCGATGCCCAATGTCATAGTAGAGAGCATGTAAAATCCAAAAAACAAAAGTTCAGTAAAATGACCCAAAAATCTAAATTAAAAGCGTCTGAGGAGAAGCGTAAACTTGCCAATATGCCATTTACGACACGGAGTGGCAAGGAACGGCTGAGGCCCTCTCCTATGTTCCTCATGACTAGTGGGTCAGCTTCACATGAGGATGGAAGCACTCATCCTCCCGCTAGAAAAATGAAAAGACTTAAGCTGGCAAAAGCACAGCAAAGAACTGTGCGTTCTTCTAAATCACAAATCCCCAAGGAGAGTCCAATTTTGTCGGTTGCGATGCCTGACCTTCCCAACACTGGACGGGAAGAGGTGGCGCCTTCCAACATTTGCACGCTCCCTGCAAGTGCTGGAAGGAGCACTCACAGTCCAGTTCCTGATACAGGTTGAGTATCCCATATCCAAATATTCCGAAATACGGAATATTCCGAAATACAGACTTTTTTTGAGTGAGACTGAGATAGTGAAACCTTTGTTTTTTGATGGCTCAATGTACACAAACTTTGTTTAATACTCAAAGTTATTAAAAATATTGTATTAAATGACCTTCAGGCTGTGTGCAAAAGGTGTATATGAAACATTAATGAATTGTGTGAATGTACACACACTTTGTTTAATGCACAAAGTTATAAAAAATATTGGCTAAAATTACCTTCTGGCTGGGTGTATAAGGTGTATATGTAACATAAATGCATCCTGTGCTTAGATTTAGGTCCCATCATCATAATATCTCATTATGGTATGCAATTATTCCAAAATACGGAAAAATCCGTTATCCAAAATTCCTCTGGTCCCAAGCATTTTGGATAAGGGATACTCAACCTGTAGTCAAATTGAAGATGTCAGTGTTGAAGTACACCAGGATGAGGATATGGGTGTTGCTGGCGCTGAGGAGGAAATTGACAAGGAGGATTCTGATGGTGAGGTGGTTTGTTTAAGTCAGGCACCCGGGGAGACACCTGTTGTCCGTGGGACGAATATGGCCATTGACATGCCTGGTCAAATTACAAAAAAAATCACCTCTTCGGTGTGGAATTATTTCAACAGAAATGCGGACAACTGGTGTCAAGCCGTGTGTTGCCTTTGTCAAGCTGTAATAAGTAGGGGTAAGGACGTTAACCACCTAGGAACATCCTAGGTCACCTGGAGCGCATTCATCAGAAGTCATTGACAAGTTCAAAAACTTTGGGTGACAGCGGAAGCAGTCCACTGCCAACATGATCCCTTCCTCTTGTAACCAAGCTCCTGCAAATCACACCACCAACTCCCTCAGTGTCAATTTCCTCCTTAGACAGGAAAGCCAATAGTCCTGCAGGCCATGTCACTGTCAAGTCTGACGAGTCCTCTCCTGCCTGGGATTCCTCCGATGCATCCTTGAGTGTAACGCCTACTGCTGCTGGCGCTGTTGTTGCTGCTGGGAGTCGATCGTCATCCCAGAGGGGAAGTCGGAAGACCACTTGTACTACTTCCAGTAAGCAATTGACTGTCCAACAGTCCTTTGCGAGGAAGATGAAATATCACAGCAGTCATCCTGCTGCAAAGCGGATAACTCATGTCTTGGCAGCCTGGGCGGTGTTAAACGTGTTTCCGGTATCCACCGTTAATTCACAGGAAACTAGAGATTTGCTTGAGGTACTGTGTCCCCGGTACCAAATACCATCTAGGTTCCATTTCTCTAGGCAGGCGATACCGAGAATGTACACAGACCTCAGAAAAAGAGTCACCAGTGTCCTAAAAAATGCAGTTGTACCCAATGTCCACTTAACCACGGACATGTGGACAAGTGGAGCAGGGCAGACTAAGGACTATATGACTGTGACAGCCCACTAGGTAGATGTATTGCCTCCCGCAGCAAGAACAGCAGCGGCGGCACCAGTAGCAGCATCTGACAAACGCCAACTCATTCCTAGGCAGGCTACGCTTTGTATCAACCGCTTTCCATAAGAGGCACACAGCTGACAACCTCTTACGGAAACTGAGGAACATCATCGCAGAATGGCTTACCCCAATTGGACTCTCCTGGGGATTTGTGACATCAGACAACGCCACCAATATTGTGCGTGCATTACATGTGGGCAAATTCCAGCACGTCCCATGTTTTGCACATACATTGAATTTGGTGGTGCAGAATTATTTAAAAAACGACAGGGGCATGCAAGAGATGCTGTCGGTGGCCCGAAGAATTGCGGGCCACTTTCGGCATTCAGCCACCGCGTGCCGAAGACTGGAGCACCAGTAAACAGTCCTGAACCTGCCCCGCCATCATCTGAAGCAAGAGGGGGTAACAAGGTGGAATTCAACCCTCTGTATGCTTCAGAGGATGGAGGAGCAGCAAAAGGCCATTCAAGCCTATACAGCTACCTACGATATAGGCAAAGGAGGGGGAATGCACCTGACTCAAGCGCAGTGGAGAATGATTTCAACGTTGTGCAAGGTTCTGCAACCCTTTGAACTTGCCACACGTGAAGTCAGTTCAGACATTGCCAGCCTGAGTCAGGTCATTCCCCTCATCAGGCTTTTGCAGAAGAAGCTGGAGAGATTGAAGGAGGAGCTAAAACAGAGCGATTCCGCTAGGCATGTGGGACTTGTGGATGGAGCCCTTAATTCGCTAAACCAGGATTCACGGGTGGTCAATCTGTTGAAATCAGAGCACTACATTTTGGCCACCGTGCTCGATCCTAGATTTAAAACCTACGTTGTATCTCTCTTTACGGCAGACACAAGTCTGCAGAGGTTCAAAGACCTGCTGGTGAGAAAATTGTCAAGTCAAGCGGAACGTGACACGTCAACAGCTCCTCCTTCACATTCTCCCGCAACTGGGGCTGCGAGGAAAAGGCTAAGAATTCCGAGCCCACCCGCTGGCGGTGATGCAGGGCAGTCTGAAGCGAGTGATGACATCTGGTTCGGACTGAAGGACCTGCCAACGATTACTGACATGTCGTCTACTGTCACTGCATATGATTCTGTCACCATTGAAAGCAAGGTGGAGGATTATATGAGTGACCGCATCCAAGTAGGCACGTCAGACAGTCCGTACGTATACTGGCAGAAAAAAGAGGCAATTTGGAGGCCCTTGCACAAACTGGCTTTATTTTACCTAAGTTGCCCCCCCTCCAGTGTGTACTCCGAAAGAGTGTTTAGTGCAGCCGCTCACCTTGTCAGCAATCGGCGTACGAGGTTACTTCCAGAAAATGTGGAGAAGATGATGTTCATCAAAATGAATTATAATCAATTCCTCCGTGGAGACATTCACCAGCAATTGCCTCCAGAAAGTACACAGGGACCTGAGATGGTGGATTCCAGTGGGGACGAATTAATAATCTGTGAGGAGGGGGATGTACACAGTGAAAGGGGTGAGGAATCGGAGGATGAGGAGGAGGCGGACATCTTGCCTCTGTAGAGCCAGTTTGTGCAAGGAGAGATTGATTGCTTCTTTTTTGGTGGGGGCCCAAACCAACCAGTCATTTCAGTCACAGTCGTGTAGCAGACCCTGTCGCTGAAATGATGGGTTTGTTAAAGTGTGCATGTCCTGTTTATACAACATAAGGGTGGGTGGGAGGGCCCAAGGACAATTCCATCTTGCACCTCTTTTTTCTTTCATTTTTCTTTGCATCATGTGCTGTTTGGGGACTATTTTTGGAAGTGCCATCCTGCCTGACACTGCAGTGCCACTCCTAGATGGGCCAGTTGTTTGTGTCGGCCACTTGGGTCGCTTAGCTTAACCATCCAGCGACCTTGGTGCACCTCTTTTTTTCTTTGCATCATGTGCTGTTTGGGGACTATTTTTAAAATCTGCCATCCTGTCTGACACTGCAGTGCCACTCCTAGATGGGCCAGGTGTTTGTATCGGCCACTTGGGTCGCTTAGCTTAGCCATCCAGCTACCTTGGTGCACCTCTTTTTTTCTTTGCATCATGTGCTGTTTGGGGACAATTTTTTTAAGTGCCATACTGTCTGACACTGCAGTGCCACTCCTAGATGGGCCAGGTGTTTGCCGGCCACTTGGGTCGCTTAGCTTAGTCATCCAGCGACCTCGGAGCAAATTTTAGGACTAAAAATAATATTGTGAGGTGTGATGTGTTCAGAATAGACTGGAAATGCGTGGAAATTACGGCTATTGAGGTTAATAACACTATGGGATCAAAATGACCCCCAAATTCTATGATTTAAGCTGTTTTTGAGGGTTTTTTGTAAAAAAAACACCCGAATCCAAAACACACCCGAATCCGCCAAAAAATTTTCAGGGAGGTTTTGCCAAAATGCGTCCGAATCCAAAATACGGCCGCGGAACCGAATCCATAACCAAAACACAAAACCCGAAAAATGTCCGGTGCACATCACTAAAAATAACCCACCCAAATCTAACTCTTTCTGCACATGTTATATCTGCCTCATCTGCAGTGCACATGGTTTTGCCCATTAGAGAAAGATTTTGCTGCTGCGATCAGGTCTGAATTAGGTCTTATATACAATGTACATATATGCTTTCACTTATGCAGTGCTCCCAGGGGCGGATTGGCCATAGGGCTTACAGGGAAGATTCCCGGTGGGCCGACGCACCCGCGGGGCCTGTTTTGTTTGAGGACATGTGGTCCTATTTATAGACATTATGAATAAGATGCTAAATAATTTGCATATATGAAAATGACTTTGCCACTTAGCCTGTGATTGCAGATGATCTAGTGTATGCTCTGTCTGCCTGCTTGGCTGACATATAAGATTGAGTGAATAGTGATTGGGATACGGTTGGTGTAATAAGCAAGAAAATATATATCTCTAAAGAATGATCTAGTTTCCTAAATTCTAAAGGTGTATCATATAATGTGCTCATAATATTTTATTTTATTTCCTTTTAACTTACCCCTTGATGTTAGACATGCCCACTATCTGGAAAGCCTTGCAGGGAGGGTGCTGCTGCCATGGCCCATGGCTAGACCTTACACCTCTGGTGCTGCCCATGTGGGGCCACTAGTACAAATTTTTCCAGGGCCGCTTTTTGTTCCTAATCCGCCCCTGAGTGCTCCTGATAGGTTCAATAAGTGCTCACTGATGGTATGGGCCAGGCCATAATGTCCACCTACTGTACTGTAATATCCTAGTGAGGATGTGGGAAGAACAAGACCTTGAATAGGTTGGTGGAAGGAGTCTTTGCATCTCCCCACTGAATACGCAATACTCCCTTTTTTTAAATCTCATTGACATATCTTGTTTCTTAAAATAAAATTTTGCATGTGGGCTCAAAATAAGGTTCTTTAATCTGCATTTAACTTGGAATGCCACAATCAACCCATCTCAGTATTTCCCAGACCAGATTTTCCAGATTTATTTATGGCCTACTCACAGTCCAAGTACTAAGGATTTGGCTTAATTATTACCTCAGTCAGTTTAATTTATCTACCTGTGCTAGAGCAGTGATATCCCTATGTCTAGCTCATACCATCAAATTCTGATGCTTTTTTCACATATATCAATGTCGCTATTTTGACGCACTATAATTTTTGCATAAAGTGCTTCAGTTAGCACTTACCCACACCAGGACAAACCATGTTGCAATAGAAGAGATGTAAATGCTATTCTTTTAAAATTATTTTTGCTTGCAGGAAACTTACTACCTGACTTTACACTGTGATTTAGAGTTGAGCTACTGTAAGACGCACTCTACTAACTCTTAGGGGTATATTCAATTACAGTTGGAAACTGCCGTCTTGTCGGAAAGACGTCAGTTTCCGACTGGAATAGGTCGGAAGGGGTTCCGACCTATTCAATCCGTGCTCAGTTTTTCCGACAAGTCGGGAAATCCGACTTATCAGAACGCTGACGGAATACACGCGGATTGGCGGCCAAACCCGACAGGTTTTAGCCCAGTTTCCGACAATGTCAATCGGACTTTTAAAAAAAGTTTTGCGGATCTGAACCGTACGTAAACCCAGTCTGAATCCCCTGAGGAGGTCTGATACGAATCAAATCCCGGTTTGATTATTCCTGTGATTTGGAATTTGTATTTTAAATCTAAATATTGCAAAACTTACATAATTTTATGTTTTTATTGGTTTTCTCAATCAAATCCCGGTTTGATTATTCCTGTGATTTGGAATTTGTATTTTAAATCTGAATATTGCAAAACTTACATAATTTTATGTTTTTATTGGTTTTCTCAATCAAATCCCGGTTTGATTATTCCTGTGATTTGGAATTTGTATTTTAAATCTGAATATTGCAAAACTTACATCATTTTATGTTTTTATTGGTTTTCTCAATGATTATTGATTTTTTATCAATTTTAAACCAAACTGAAATCTGAATATAGAGCAGCAGAACCAATGCTTCCAGTAGAACCAGTGTTTGTTTTCCGAAAAGGTCAATCTTTAAGGAACTCACTTGCACCTAGTTTCTTGAAACTTGAAAAGAAACAAACAACCGATAGAGATTCCTGGCTTGTGCCCAAAAAAGGTTTCTACAAATGTAAAGGTAATAAATGTATCACTTGCAATCATATAAATAATAAAACACAGTATGTTAAGACCGACAAAGGAGAAAAACGGTATGAAATTAAAAGTTATATAAATTGCAATTCGACTCATGTGATCTACATTCTGACATGTGAATGTGGACTCACTTATGTAGGTCGCACTACAAGGAAACTTAGAATCAGATTCCTAGAACATTGCAGAAATATTTTGAAAAGATTTTCCTCACATAGGGGTCTATTTACTAAGCCTTGGGTGGAGATAAAGTCGCTGGAGATAAAGTATCAGCCAATCGGCTCCTAACTGTCATTTTTCAAACACAGTCTGTGACATGGCAGTTAGGATCCTATTGGCTGGTACTTTATCTCCAGTGACTTTATCTCCATCCAAGGCTAAGTAAATAGACCCCATAGTGTTTCACAGCATTTTAGTGATTTCCACAACGGTGACCCCATAAGTCTCAAACTAATAGGGATAGAACACATCCCACTCACAAATCGAGGTGGTGACCGCTTTATAAGATTATGCCCACAAGAAGTATATTAGATATTCCGAATGGGGTCTATTTATCCAGCAGGTCTAAATAAGGCCTGAATATGATCATTTGATAGCTAAAGCCAGTTATGATCATTTGATAACCCCTGTGTTCTTGTGTCCATGTAACATCTACAACTTCCATTCATGTTGATACTTATACAATAATCATTTATTGCGAATATTCCTGTATTGTATAATATAGTGAGACTGGTCTCCTAATTTTCTTCTAGTGTACTGATTACTTCTCTCCTAGTATTTTATTTTACTTTAGATCAAATATATGGTATCCAGGTCTTAGTAATATACCACTTTTTTGGTTGAGAAATAAGAATTTATACCCTTTTGCTTTACATTGAGCATGCTTTGAATTATCTCTATATAAAATCCATAAATGGGCTATTATATCTTTCCAATTTCTTGTTATTTTAATATACTTCCATCCTGATTCCCTCTAGTCCCCCATTTTGCTCAGTATTGGACTGTATAAGTGCCAGCATCCAAATATCTCCATGACAACTAGTCCACTCACGCAGGGCCGGCTCGAGGCATGTTCGACTCGAGCGGCCGCGCAGGGCACCACCCTTAATGGGCGCCGTGCGCTGGCGCCGCCATGTCGGAGCCTGGAGCCGGCCCTGATCTCCCCTGCTGTCCCGGCTGACACTGCTGTGTGCGCCGCCGCTGTATGCGGCGCCGGCGTCTGATGTCAGACACCGGCGCCGCTCAGCGCGCGCAGACAGCACAGACAGCGGGCGCACACAGCAGCACTCCCCCTCCCTCGGCACAGCAGGTACTGGGGGCATATGTGGCACTGTGGGGGGCATTTATCTGGCACTGTGGGGGGCATTTATCTGGCACTGTGGGTGGCATTTATCTGGCACTGTGGGTGGCATTTATCTGGCACTGTGGGGGCATTTATCTGGCACTGTGGGGGGCATTTATCTGGCACTGTGGGTGGCATTTATCTGGCACTGTGGGGGCATTTATCTGGCACTGTGGGGGGCATTTATCTGGCACTGTGGGTGGCATTTATCTGGCACTGTGGGGGGCATTCATTTATCTGGCACTGTGGGGGGCATTCATTTATCTGGCACTGTGGGGGGCATTCATTTATCTGGCACTGCGGGGGGACGGGACATTTATCTGTGCACTGTGAGGGGGCATTAATGTATCTGGCACTGTGGGGGGGCATTAATGTATCTGGCACTGTGGGGGCATTTCTGGCACTGTGGGGGCATATCTGCGCTGAGGGGGCATTTATGTATCTGCACTGTGGGGGCATGTATGTATCTGGCACTGTGGGGGCATTTCTGTATCTGGCACTGGGGGGGCATATCGGCACTGTGGGGGTATTTATGTATCTGGCACTGTGGGGGTATATCTGCACTGTGGGGGCACTTATTTATCTGGCACTGGGGGCATTTATTTATCTGGCACTGTGGGGGCATTTATTTATCTGGCACTGTGGGGGGCATTTATTTATCTGGCACTGTGGGGGCATATCTGGCACTGGGGGCATTAATGTATCTGGCACTGTGGGGGCATTAATGTATCTGACATCCCCCACAGTGTCAGATACATTAATGCATCTGGCACTGTGTGGGCACTTATGCATCTGGCACTGGGGGCATTTATGCATCTGGCAATGTGTGGGCATTTATGTATCTGGCACTGGGGGCATTTATGTATCTGGCCCTGTGGGGGCATATCTGGCACTGTGGGGGCATTTTTATATATGGCACTGTGGGGACATATCTGGCACTGTGTGGGCATTTTATATCTGGCACTGTGGGGGCACTTATGTATCTGGCACTGTGTGGGCACTTATGTATCTGGCACTGTGGGGGGCATATCTGCACTGTGGAGGCATTTATGTATCTGGCACTGTGGGGGGCATATCTGCACTGTGGAGGCATTTATGTATCTGGCACTTTGGGGGCATTTATGTATCTGAACTGTGGGTGCATATCTGGCACTGTGTGGCCATTTATGTAGCTGGCACTGCTGGGGGGGGGGGCATGTCACGTGTAGCTGGCACTGCTGGGGGGGGGGGCATGTCGCGTGTAGCTGGCACTGCTGGGGAGCATGTCGCGTGTAGCTGGCACTGCTGGGGGGCATGTTGCGTGTAGCTAGCACTGCTGGGGGGCATGTCGCGTGTAGCTGGCACTGCTGGGGGGCATGTCACGTGTAGCTGGCACTGCTGGGGGGCATGTCACGTGTAGCTGGCACTGCTGGGGGGCATGTCACGTGTAGCTGGCACTGCTGGGGAGCATGTTATGTAGTGTTCCCGCTAGGCGTCTGTGGCTAGGCAATGTGTCTCAGTTATCTCCCTGGTGCAATGTGTCTCAGTGCTGTGCCTGGCGCAAAGTGTATAGGAGGTTCTACCTGGTGCAGTGTGTATTAGCTGCACTGTGTGGTGTAATGCAAATTGCCACTATTATGTGGCCACGTACCTTCCCCACGAAGTAACTCCCCTTAATTTTTTCTGCGCGCCTTCGGCGCGCATTGTCCATGCCTTGACATATAGGTATGGGAACAACAAGCATTATGTACATCATTTTGCCCTCCTAATTTAAAAATGTGCCCTCCCTGTGATCAGCACCATGCCCTAAAAACTGAACACTATCATGTGTAGCTGGCACTGCTGGGGGGCATGTCATGTGTAGCTGGCACTGCTGCGGGGCATGTCATGTGTAGCTGGCACTGCTGCGGGGCATGTCATGTGTAGCTGGCACTGCTGCGGGGCATGTCATGTGTAGCTGACACTGCTGCGGGGCATGTCATGTGTAGCTGGCACTGCACATTATGTGTATCTGGCACTATACTGGAGACATTGTGTGTAAGGAACACTACTGTGGCTATGTGTAAGGCTGCTAATTGTGTGAAAATATGTTTATAGTTTGATGATATGAAATTACGAGGCCGCGCCCACTTTTCCAGAGGCCACACCCACTTTTCCGGGAGCGCGCCTTCGGCGCGCGCATGGGGAGGAGGGGGGGGGGGCGCTTTTACATTTTCTCGCTCAGGGTGCTAGTAGTCCTGGAGCCGGCCCTGCACTCACGTCACTATGTTATCTTGTTCATGTGATTTGGGTGGAGATCTGGGACTTCAGCACAACTAAAAATACTTACGGATAAAATGCTGTAGCATATGCCGCCACGTCACCATGACAACCCAGTCATGACGAGTGCGGCGACATGGATTGTTCTGCCTCAGGACCAATAGTACACAGGGACACCGGGAAACATCCGATGCGCCGCACTGCCATGGCTATATACTCTGGGGGGCGCAACACAGCCCCTTTTTGCTGGGCACTAGACCTTTAACTGCGTCGCCGCTTTGCCACATGGATGACTCCTCTTAACCTATTGGAATGCCGCAGGAACTATTTCCCAGACAATATTGAGATAAACAAAACTTATGATTGGTCGAAATATATTCTCTTTTTAAGTAAAATATAAATGGAACAAAAAAAGTATTAGTTTGTTTATATCAGCTATTCCTTTCTGGGAATAGGTCTGTCTCCTGTTTATGTTTTTATTATTTTTGGGTATATTTTATTTGATTGATCAAACTAAACACCCAGGTGCTAATTAAGCCACCATATTGTCTAGGGTATATAAACCCCAAATAGAGACATTACACTATGCCTTTGAAAAAGCTGCAAGCTATATGCAGCGAAACGTGCCAGGTTTTCTTAATTGGATCAGGACGATTTATACATTTGGATCGGAACCAGCCTTTGGTACTTGCCGACCCATCAGAAGTGACCCAGAGAGGCTCCCGGTATTTACAGACACCGTACTGCATGAGGAACCCACCAAAAAAATGGGACTACTGGTATTTGCTAGTTCCTCTATTAGTGCACCAACTACTGCATTACCGACTGGACTCTCCGCATATATAAGGGACTCTTGCTGTATTGGACTTTTTCTACAACAAAGGGCATCTTCGGAACAGATTCTTTTATTATCACTCATACGCGTCCTGACTCAGGGTAATATATACCTGTTTTTAATAATTGCACATGAATTCATGTCATAATGATATTTTACGTATATATTTGCGATTTTTATTAAATTGTCTTTTTTTAATCATATCTATTTGAAAATTAGCAATTGTCTAATTTATTAGAGCACAGCCTCCCTTCTGTTCTACTGTCTGTTACGGTGGGAGTGACTTCCCTCTAATCTTGGCTGCAGCTTAGCAAAAGTTCACATACACCCAGTGCCTGAATATACCTTGGTATACCTCTTTCTTGAAATCTGAATATTAACCAAAACACGTGAGGGTGGTTTTCACGATGATGAATTAGAACCAAAACATGGGGTATACTTGCCTACCTGACCCTCTCCGTGAGGGAGAAATGCTCTGTTACTGGACTTTCCTGGTAATGTATGATTGCCATCACCTGTGGTGAGCTAGTTAATTGATAAGAAAGGTGTTTCACCACAGGTAATGGCAATCATAGATTACCAGGAAAGTCCAGGAACAGAGCATTTTCTCCCTCATGGAGAGGGTCAGGTAGGCAAGTATGACATGGGGGTCAGCACACATCACTAGCTGGATTTTCCAGTAATTCTAATGGAACCATAAAGTGATCTACAATTTAACTTGCATTGCAGTACTGTTCATAATTGACCTTTACCTACAAAGACTGACATACAATAGCAAGACTATGAAAACAAATGAATATGCAACATATGACAAGCAATGTCCGATATTTCCTCCACATTTCTAGAATTTTCTTTAAGGGAATTCCCAGGTAATGCTGAATAAGTGGGAAACCCATTGTTTTCTCTACATATTTGGTTTAACTGAGACTGAAGGCAACACAGTATATTCAGTAAAATAAATCCTGCAAACATCCTGATGGTCCTGCAAAATTAACCAGGACCAAGAGTATTGGTGCATACCTCTCAACATGACCCTCTCCAGGAGGGACAAATTGCTCTGCTTCTGGATTTTTCACTTAATTTATGAGTGCCGACATCTGTTTTGAACAGGTTAATGGATTAGAAAGGTGTTTCAGCACAGGTGATGGCAATCATAAATTAAGAGGGAAGTCCAGGACAGAGCATTCTGTCCATCCTGGAGAGGGTCATGTTGGGAGGTACTGTATGTTGGTGTATTGCTGGTAAAGCCATTAGGGTATATCCAGATGGTCATGTTTTACCTGTTGGAAAAATGTATAGTCATTGTTAAGCTGTTACTGCTAGCAGAGTACAGATGGAAGCCATTCTCTGTTCCCTTTCCTGTAACTAATGCTTTCCAAAAATTAAAATGCTCATAGGATTTTTTTTTTTAAAAAGAATCCAATTCAGGGCAATGGACACGAGATGTAATAGCATTTTATAAATATATATAAGATGAACCAGAAAGCTTAAATTAAACTCCAAAGCCCCACTCTTAATGTAGACTTAGGGGAGCACTGGGTGGTCCTTGTGATGCTACCTTCACCTACAGTATTGAGCTATTGTCTGATCATACCTGATCGTTTTTCCACTCTTATGATACCCTGGCAACTAATGAACAGCTGCACAGTCTGAAATGACTCCTATATATTTATATTTTTGTGAGATGCTGCTCATCCCTCTATTTTAGACAGCAGCTATGTTCTCTTATAGATCTCTGACTAGCCTACTATGGTATATCTTTTTCTTTACAAGATGGAAATCCAGAAGAACAAGGAGTTAAGGAAGCGAAGGTGTCTGAAGGCAACAATCATTCAGGACTTTATTACAGAATATGTGAGAGAAGAACAGTATACAGGTTGTACACCTAGAGGAACATCCAGTTGCTAATGAGGTGGAGGTATTTGTTGAGAACGCTTTTAAAAAGAAACCAACTCAAATGACCCAACGTGTGGGAGAAAAACAGAACCTGGACATGTAGTATGTATTAAGAGAGCTGACGTCACCAGTAAACTAGGAGGAATACCTGATAGTGATCATAGAGAATGGCTCAATAGAGATTGTAATGGTTGGTGGGACAATCTCAAACTGCTGGATCCCTTGTGAAGGTTGGAAGACTATGCAAATGGAGTACCTTGCAAAGTGGACACACAATGGAAAACCAAAAAGTGATACCATTGCTATAGATGCACCTGAATGTGATACAAGGGATGATGCTAGTAATGGAGACAAAGCAGCCTCCATGACCAGGAGGAGGAAACACAATCTGTTCCCAGTGATGATAACCATTGAACATACACCATAACATGATAAAAGAGTATTAGAAGGGAAATAACAGAAAAAGAGGCAGAATTAAAACTCTTTCATCTGCCTTCTCCTTCTTCTCAGCACACTCCAGCCATTCACCATCAGGTGCTCCTACCTCTGCCTCCATCACAGCACTCTCCAGATATTTACCAGCAGGTGCTACTGCATCTGCTGCAAATTCCAGCCTTTCACCATCATGTGCTCCTGTCTCTGCTTCCTTCTTATCACACTCCAGCCATTCACCACCAGATACTGCTGCCTCTGCCTTTGTCTCAGCACTCTCCAGCCATTAACCATCAGGTGTTCCTGCCTCTGCCTCCTCCTCAGCACTCTCCATCCATTCACCATCATGTGCTCCTGCCTCTGCCTCCTCCTTCTCAGCACACTCCAGCCATTCACCATCAGATACTCCTGCCTCTGCCTCCTCCTTCTCAGCACACTCCATCCATTCACCGTCAGATGCTCCTGCCTCTGCCTCCTCCTTCTCAGCACACTCCAGCCATTCACCATCAGATACTCCTGCCTCTTCCTCAGAAATCTCCAGCCATTAACCATCATGTGCTCCTGCCTCTGCCTCCTCCTTCTCAGCACTCTCCATCCATTCACCATCATGTGCTCCTGCCTCTGCCTCCTCCTTCTCAGCACTCTCCATCCATTCACCATCATGTGCTCCTGCCTCTGCCTTCTCCTTCTCAGCACACTCCAGCCATTCACCATCAGATGCGCCTGCCTCTTCCTCAGAAATCTCCAGCCATTAACTATCATGTGCTCCTGCCTCTGCCTCCTCCTCAGCATACTCCATCCATTCACCATCATATGCTCCTGCCTCCTCCTTCTCAGCACACTCCATCCATTCACCATCAGATGCTCCTGCCTCCTCCTCAGCACTCTCCATCCATTCACCATCATGTGCTCCTGCCTCTGCCTCCTCCTTCTCAGCACTCTCCATCCATTCACCATCAGATGCTCCTGCCTCCTCCTCAGCACTCTCCATCCATTCACCATCATGTGCTCCTGCCTCTGCCTCCTCCTTCTCAGCACACTCCAGCCATTCACCATCATGTGCTCCTGCCTCTGCCTCCTCCTTCTCAGCACACTCCAGCCATTCACCATCATGTGCTCCTGCCTCTGCCTCCTCCTTCTCAGCACACTCCAGCCATTCACCATCATGTGCTCCTGCCTCTGCCTCCTCCTTCTCAGCACACTCCAGCCATTCACCATCATGTGCTCCTGCCTCTGCCTCCTCCTCCTCAGCATACTCCATCCATTCACCATCATATGCTCCTGCCTCCTCCTTCTCAGCACACTCCATCCATTCACCATCAGATGCTCCTGCCTCCTCCTCAGCACTCTCCATCCATTCACCATCATGTGCTCCTGCCTCTGCCTCCTCCTTCTCAGCACTCTCCATCCATTCACCATCAGATGCTCCTGCCTCCTCCTCAGCACTCTCCATCCATTCACCATCATGTGCTCCTGCCTCTGCCTCCTCCTTCTCAGCACACTCCAGCCATTCACCATCATGTGCTCCTGCCTCTGCCTCCTCCTTCTCAGCACACTCCAGCCATTCACCATCATGTGCTCCTGCCTCTGCCTCCTCCTTCTCAGCACACTCCAGCCATTCACCACCTCTGCCTTCTACTTTTCACATACTAAAAGGTTCCAGACTTGGGAGAGGTTTATGACAAATTTGGAGTGCTCCTTGTTTTTTTAATGATGTATAAAGTTATAATGATAGACTTTGGGGATGTAAATAAAATAGCACTGCTTTAGCCTGTTTGTCCACATTATTTGATATCACCTTGAAGTTAACTCTTCTCTTCCCCACAGATGCCACAACATTCCCTTACCCCTTCATTACAAGCATTGTGTTTATTATGTACATCCACATGTCCCACAACCACCATTCCAGTCAGCTGTACTTTGTTTATTACATGTATCCTCCCCCACAGTCATTTGCAGTGTGTTTATTACTTGCGTTCTACCCTCATGGTCATTTGCATTACATTCATCCCCCATGTTACTTGCACTTTGCTGAATGCACATTCTTTTGGATGGAATTAATAGTCTTATTGAAAAAAAACTTTTTTTTACAGTAAGTTTCATCCATTTAATTCTTTTTTTTTTTTTTTAATGACAGATACAATAAAGGGTCAATTCAATCAGCCACGATACCACAACTACAGTAACCACAGAAACGTGGTTTCTTGGTCACAGACCCATATTGCTGAATACAAAAATCTGCGAATCCAGGGTGAGATGAGGTGCCATTGCAGATGTTTCCACGACGTTGCAATGTCACTTCACCTCACTCGTGGCCAATTGAATTGTTTGTTGGCTGATTTATAGCTCATTGTTTCATTCTCAGAGATTGATATATTTAAGACTCCCAGAAAGGCTATTTAGTTTTGAAGCATTTTTTAACACACATACTATAGTATTCCAGTAATAATTAAATCAAAGCAACTGTTGCAAGCAGAGAACTCAGTTTATTATAAAACTAGGGGGTGCAGGGGGAGTGGAGAGGATGGAGGGGGGGGGGGTGGAGTGAGGACAAGGACGAACAGAAACATTTGCTTCTCCAGCACTCCAGGATAACTGCGACTATTTCCCTGTGCCAGAAAGCATCAGTTGCGTTACGTCCACTAGAAGTGTTTATATATATCTCATAATATATCTGCAAATTCATAACCTGAGGTTAGGTACTGAACGTAGTGCCTGGTTGTACAGTCATGAGATCTGTACCACTGGGTAATGCGTTCAGTTCCCTCAAACCATTGCAACCATTAGGAACACCAAATGGTGCATAGCACGTTGCTTGAATGAGATGGTTCTTAAATCTAGAGGTGTTTTGCTTTTAATGTAAGGCATGGATTACATCTTGCAACATTCAAAATCAGTCACATGGGGATATAGAGGGTTACACAGTGTTAATAATTAGAAATAATTGGAGACACTTTTTTGAAAATGTTATCGGTAGTCAATTGGGAGGGTTAGGGTTAAGTTGTGTGGGGAGGTTATGATTAGGCTGTGTGTGTGTGCAGGAGGATGGGAGGTTTGACCCAGAAGTGATGATCACATGACAGCCAGGGCTGTGGGGAGATTGTCCTGGTAAAACAAGGGGTATGGCCTAATAATGGAGGTTTGTCCATGCCTCATTAAAAACATAAAGGAAAGCATTGCTTATGCTGACCTACACAGGGGGGGGGGGGGGGGGGCACCGTGATCATTGCGATCACTTACCCCCCTTGCAGGCAGTGGGGACTGCTACACTCAGGTACAGCAGCCTCCCTGGAACCCCCAGAGCCTAGTACATAACAGGGTGTGCTGGGCAGGGGATAGAGGCAATTGCTTCTGGCTGACAGGTAAAAAGGGGGGTGGGAGAAACGCTGACCTGGGTCCCTGCCAGGCCCGTCCAACAAGGTCGGACACAAGTAATTAGTACCCTCTCCTCTCTCTGTGCCACTGGCGACTGCCGGGACCTAAAAATCATCATCAGAGCCACATGGAGCAGAAAAGTCACCGCTGGGTCACCAGGGACAATATGTTAACATTTTAACATGTCTTAATTTCATCAGTGTCTACACGATGAATGTCGACACAATGAATTCAACATTACTGTATGACTGTCGAGATATCGCACCACACCATTAGAATGAGGTAATAAATCTGGCATCCGCTATGGCCTGCAACAGCCACTTTGTGTGTGAATCAGCCCCTCACTGTGAGTCAGGTAAGTCATTTTCTTACTAAATTCCTAAGACCATAATACATTTCTACTATATGCATCCTATGATTTTATAGTACTTTCCATAAAACTACTTTAGTTCCCCAGTAAGTACAGTAAATATGTAGGACTAACTACTGTAGATGAGAGTAAAAGGTGGCTCGTGTACCTAAAATGTACCTTCAGTATATTGCACATACTTGTCCACTCTCCCGGAATGGCCGGGAGGCTCCCGAAAATCGGGTGACCCTCCCGGGCCCCCGGAAAAGCAGACAAGCCTCCCGATTCCTGTGCTCCCCCCCTGCCCGGTCACCCACTTAGTGAGTAAAGTGGGCGGTCCGGGCAGTCGATGACACGATTCTTGTTGAATCGCGTCATCATAGCCATGCCCCCTGCAGTATAATGCCAGTAATAGCGGCATTATGCAGTGAGGGCGTGGCTTAAATAATGTGATACCTCAGCCACACACCCCACCCCACCTCTGCCACGCCCCCATTCCACCTCTGCTCCGCCCCCTCTACTCATCACTACCCTTCCCCGCTCCCTGCTGATCCGACCTGGCTGCTCTCTCCCAGAGAGAGCAGCTGAAAAGTTGGTAAGTATGATAGTGCATCATTCTGTCTAACATAAAGCAACGGCAAATAAGCAGCACAGTTGCTATGGGGACTTAATGCATTTGCATAACACTGGTCTAGTCACACTTTAGCAAATCTACTTTATTTCATACTGTGTAACAAAGTCTTACAAATAAAAAAAATTCTATAATAGTCATTTGTCCCATATTCTAAACTCTAATATTGCTTCCATAAATCTCTGTCCTTACTTATTTTCATGGCGAGGATGCTCTGATTTTCCATTTGTAAAGTGTTCCGTTTTCTGGCAGAAAGTGCTCGTTTTCTGAGAAATGTTTATGCAGAATGTGGGAAAGTTCTGTAATTATTCATCCGGCAAAATCATGATGAATTAAAAAATGCTAAATCTAAATTGTAAACTTCACAAAACATTTACTACTGTTCCTTTGAGAGATGGGATCAAATCATAGGATTGATGGGTTTCACAGCTCTGTAACCTAGTTCCCCTTATACATTTTTCATAAGCTATCACTTAGGTGAAACACCTCAATCACAAGCAAATTTAAGAAAGATAATGAGTTTGGCAAACGCATGTAGTTTATGTGTGGGGAGGCAGGGAGTTTGGAAGCAAATTTGCATTAGAAAATGTGAAAACCTTTTCTTATGTCCAAGAAAAGAAATTGTTGTGAAAAAGTCTAATAGAAAACTTAATGGATTTATAGTTGAGACATCTCAGAGACTTGATGGAAAATTATATATGTGCAGGTATATTGTATTGGTGAAATAATGTTACCCCTATTATTGACTGTTAACATTTTTATTTTTACATTGCTGTTCTCATGTTTAACTTGCTTCCTTCAGGCAGGCGTTACAGGGCCATCATTGCTGGGTCCACCAGAAGCCTCAAAAGTTTATTTCCCCAAGCAGTCCGCCTGCTGAACTCCTGAACATTGACTGACTAGACGTACATGTAAATCACGTGTGTCCCTACGGTATAACTATCTGTATGACTTTACTCCCCTCCCACCTGTTGTAAACCGAAGACAAATTCCTAGTATACGCAAGTATACCTGGCCAGTAAAGCTGATTCTGATTCTGATTAAAGTGGAATTCAAGTATTTAGGTAAGGAGTTATAATGTGTTATTTATGACCTGGCCAGATGGTGGCACTGTTGCTTTTGGTTATGATACTGTTTAGGAATCAGAGGAAGAAAATGCCCTAAGAACACTAATAGCAAAAATAATCTGATAAACCCTCACAATTAACATGGAGTATAAGTGAAGTTCTAAGCACACATTTGTGCAAATATGTGGAAACATGCGCCGCGACCAGGTGACTTCATTACATGGGTCCCCAACATCTTTAATACTATCACATTATTTAAATTGATAAAAGTCTTACCTTCAAATACAGCCCTTCTTAATGTGTGATCTGCAATGTAGGAACCTGTGCTAATTAAAACACCTGAGGGTAGATGGCAGGGTTCCAATACCAGAATGAAGGATCCTCACCTTTAGGTGTACAATATGTACACAAATATAGAGGGGGGAAAAGGGGGGGGGGGGGGGACTGGACTGCACACCCTAGATATTAAGAGGTGCTACTATGCTAAGGCTTCTAAGTCTAAGAATGTGATAGTATTAAGGGGAATGCAGTGGTAAGGGCTCATGTTTAGGGGTGTGACCAGTCTCTAGAGGGGTGTGGCTAGCCAACACATTGGCTTGCCTAATCCATTAGAGAGTGCATGGGCTGGTTTCCTTTCTAATATACATTGGTACCGAGAGGGGTGGGTACAAATTACCCAGGCTGCTTGAGAGTCTCGGCGGGGGCCCAGGTCCGCTAACCCCCGAGAATACCTGTGCTCTGGCTGGCGGTGGCGCCATATTCCCAGTGATTTCTTCAGGAAAGCAAATAGAAAGCAAAGAGTCTGGCATAGTCTTTGCTCTCTAGTGGGGCCAGTGTCACCTTCCCAAATATCACTGGAAGATGGTGCTGGCTTGGGAGGAGAGACCTGTTTCCAGACCAAGTAAGGTTAAAACAGCGCCCCACTTTGTGGAGCGTGTGGGGCTGCAATTATTTTATTATTAAAATATTTTTATATTAAAACGTAGTCATGCCCACTTTATTAAGCCATGCCCCCACCCCTTTATCGGGGCCCGGCGTGGCTCTCTACACCCCTGTATATATATATTTATATCTATATAGTAGATACTGCTTGTGCATGCATTACAATGGGCCTAATTCAAGGTTGATTGCTAAACAACATTTTTCTTTAATGGGCAAAACCATGTGCACTGCAGGTGGGGCAGATATAACATTTGCAGAGGGAGGTAGATTTGGGTGGGGTGTGTTCAAACTGAAATATAAATTGCAGTGTAAAAATAAAACAGTCAGTATTTACCCTGCACAGAAACAAAATAACCCACCCAAATCTAACTCTCTCTGCACATGTTATATCTGCCCCACCTACACTGCACATGGTTTTGCCCATTAGAGGAAAATGTTGTTTTGCAATCAACCTTGAATTAGGCCCAATGTACCATATAGGAATCTACATTTGATCTTAGCCAATGTTGAGAAGCAAAAATCCCCCTGCAGTATTATGACTTCCTTAGAAGCTGCAGAGGTGTCTGACTGCAGTACAGGGCAGGAGGTCTTTACATGTGTGCTTCTACAAAATGGAGGTGAAGGACAAAAAACAAAACAAAAACTGAAATATTTATACAATAGGGCCAAAGAAATTGTTACATACTTAATAATGACAACTTCTGTTTATAATCCAAATAAAGTCATTATTTAACATTAACATATACAGTAAAGCTGGCCATACATTAGGATGACCAGCATCCGATCCGGTTCCTCATAAGATTTCCCTTCAATAGCCCCAGAAGCCCATAGCACATAATTTAGAGTTTAGTGTGCATACAATGAAGCATACAATCTATCAATCAATTGTGTGCCTCACAAAAAGCACGTGGTCACCTGGAAGGAAATGCCACTCAAAAATGATGCTGATTGTATATGATGCAATGTATGTGCATAAAACAAGGGGGTAATTCAGATCTGATCTCTGCTGTGCGTTTTTGCACAAAGGGCGATCAGGTCCAAACTGCGTATGCGTTTGCACCTCAATGCGCAGGTCCGTTGGACAGCTACATTGGGCATCGCCGGTCAGTGACAGGGTGGTGCGAAGGATCCATCCGCACGGGTGTTTGCAAGGTGATTGACAGGAAGAGGCCATTTGTGGGTGGCAACTGACCATTTACAGGGAGTGTCCGTAAAAACGCAGGCATGTCCAAGCATTTTGAGGGACGGTGTCTGACGTCAGCTCCGGCCCCGATCAGCAGGATTCAATTGCACTGGAAGAGTAAGTCCTGGGCTGCACAGAGACTGCACAAACTGATTTTTAGCAGCTCTGCTAACACATAGGAACGCTCACTTGCACAGCGAAAATACACTGCCCCTGTAGGCAGCGATTATCTGATCCCAGGACAGGAAAATTGCAGCCCAGCGATCAGATCTGAATTACCCCCAAGGTACAATGTGCATACGATTACGACGGATAACATGGGCTGCACATATGATCTGAGGATGCGACATTCAACCCACGGGGCCGCGCATCGCATCATACGAAAACACGTACGATGTGCACACAATGCATCACACGACGCGTCTAAGTCGTACATTCGTACACGATATCATACTAGTGTATGGCCATAATAAGGCTGTGTTAGTAGAATGAAGCAAGAAAAGTAAAGCTGCACTGTACAGTATATAGGGGGTAATTCTCAGTTGATCGCAGCATCAAGTTTGTTAGCAATTGGGCAAAACCATGTGCACTGCAGGGGGGGCAGATATAACATTTGCAGAGAGAGTTAGATTTGGGTGTGTTATTTTGTTTCTGTGCAGGTAAATACTGCCTGCTTTATTTTTACACTGCAATTTAGATTTCAGTTTGAACACACCCCACCCAAATCTAACTCTCTCTGCACATGTTACATATGTCCCCCTGCAGTGCACATGGTTTTGCCCAATTGCTAACAAACTTGATGCTGCGATCAACTCAGAATTAGGCCCATAGTTACCCAAATAAGTCCATAAGTCTCTTTTTCACTCCTCTTGCATCAGGATGTGGTCTTAGGATGGAGGCGCTTCTCTGTGCAGCCACAGAATGACTGATGACTTGAAAAACGTGGTTTGTAGAAATGTAATTGTGCAGGCTGGTGGATTCATACATGGAGAAGGGCAGAAACTAGGTAAGAGATAAAAATTTCACAAAAAAGGTGCTACTAGCAAGGGGGTTTTGACAGAGGAGGTGACCCGTGTGCTGTGTCCGGTAGGGACCCTTCGTCTCCAACTGCACATGTGCATGTCTCTGGAAACATGGCGCCGCCAAGTTCCGGAGACTAATTTCACTACTGTGCATGTGCAGCGGCCATTTTGGCTGTGATTTTTTCCGTGGCTGCAACACCTGAAGCGGGACTCTGGAAAGGTAAGTATAACATGGGTGCAGTGTGTGCGGTGTGGGCCCCCTCTGGACCACACACGTTGCACCCATGATAGAAACGCCAATGTCTACTACCCCTGAGGTCCACCAGAAAGAAAACCTCGCTTCAAGGAAGACAGCTCTCGCCCTACACAAGCGGTCTATAGTTAGATCTGTATTTCTACAATTATTTGTCTATTTCAAAAATGTCTCCCAAAAAAAAAATAAGAGTTTGCAGCACTCACACAACACAAGACACATGAAGAAACACCAGACCACAGGTTGTACATCAGATTCCGCTATTCTATGTTCTTCATTTCGGCATCCTGGAACATTTGTGACCACAACCCAAAAATAAAGCGACATTAGAAACCTAGCAGCAAGATGCTTCAGAAAGAAAAAATATATATATATACTACTTGAAGAGTGAGAACAAAACTAACACCCTTTGCGCTTAACCACACGGTCTTATCTTGGCTTAACAAGGTTTTATTTTATTTGCAAACATGATGGAACAGTGTTAATGGTTTGCTTGTATTAATGTATATCTTCTCTTGACCTCCTTAATCATGCAACAATATCTCCCCTCAAAAGGTCATTAACAGAATAAATATCTATGGCTAAATGCTATTTCTCTAAGGGGTAGACTCTATTCTAGAGATGTGCACTTGAAATTTTTCGGGTTTTGTGTTTTGGTTTTGGGTTCGGTTCCGCGGCCGTGTTTTGGGTTCGAACGCGTTTTGGCAAAACCTCACCGAATTTTTTTTGTCGGATTCGGGTGTGTTTTGGATTCGGGTGTTTTTTTCAAAAAACACTAAAAAACAGCTTAAATCATAGAATTTGGGGGTCATTTTGATCCCAAAGTATTATTAACCTTCAATAACCATAATTTCCACTCATTTTCAGTCTATTCTGAACACCTCACACCTCACAATATTATTTTTAGTCCTAAAATTTGCACCGAGGTCGCTGGATGACTAAGCTCAGCGACCCAAGTGGCCGACACAAACACCTGGCCCATCTAGGAGTGGCACTGCAGTGTCACGCAGGATGGCCCTTCCAAAAAACACTCCCCAAACAGCACATGACGCAAAGAAAAAAAGAGGCGCAATGAGGTAGCTGTGTGAGTAAGATAAGCGACCCTAGTGGCCGACACAAACACCTGGCCCATCTAGGAGTGGCACTGCAGTGTCACGCAGGATGGCCCTTCCAAAAAACACTCCCCAAACAGCACATGACGCAAAGAAAAATTAAAGAAAAAAGAGGTGCAAGATGGAATTGTCCTTGGGCCCTCCCACCCACCCTTATGTTGTATAAACAGGACATGCACACTTTAACCAACCCATCATTTCAGTGACGGGGTCTGCCACACGACTGTGACTGAAATGACGGGTTGGTTTGGACCCCCACCAAAAAAGAAGCAATTAATCTCTCCTTGCACAAACTGGCTCTACAGAGGCAAGATGTCCACCTCATCATCATCCTCCGATATATCACCGTGTACATCCCCCTCCTCACAGATTATCAATTCGTCCCCACTGGAATCCACCATCTCAGCTCCCTGTGTACTTTGTGGAGGCAATTGCTACTGGTCAATGTCTCCACGGAGGAATTGATTATAATTCATTTTAATGAACATCATCTTCTCCACATTTTCTGGAAGTAACCTCGTACGCCGATTGCTGACAAGGTGAGCGGCGGCACTAAACACTCTTTCGGAGTACACACTTGTGGGAGGGCAACTTAGGTAGAATAAAGCCAGTTTGTGCAAGGGCCTCCAAATTGCCTCTTTTTCCTGCCAGTATAAGTACGGACTGTGTGACGTGCCTACTTGGATGCGGTCACTCATATAATCCTCCACCATTCTTTCAATGGGGAGAGAATCATATGCAGTGACAGTAGACGACATGTCCGTAATCGTTGACAGGTCCTTCAGTCCGGACCAGATGTCAGCATCAGCAGTCGCTCCAGACTGCCCTGCATCACCGCCAGCGGGTGGGCTCGGAATTCTGAGCCTTTTCCTCGCACCCCCAGTTGCGGGAGAATGTGAAGGAGGAGATGTTGACAGGTCGCGTTCCGCTTGACTTGACAATTTTCTCACCAGCTGGTCTTTGAACCCCAGCAGACTTGTGTCTGCCGGAAAGAGAGATCCAAGGTAGGTTTTAAATCTACGATCGAGCACGGTGGCCAAAATGTAGTGCTCTGATTTCATCAGATTGACCACCCGTGAATCCTTGTTAAGCGAATTAAGGGCTCCATCAACAAGTCCCACATGCCTAGCGGAATCGCTCCGTGTTAGCTCCTCCTTCAATGTCTCCAGCTTCTTCTGCAAAAGCCTGATGAGGGGAATGACCTGACTCAGGCTGGCAGTGTCTGAACTGACTTCACGTGTGGCAAGTTCAAAGGGCAGCAGAACCTTGCACAACGTTGAAATCATTCTCCACTGCGCTTGAGACAGGTGCATTCCACCTCCTATATCGTGCTGAATTGTATAGGCTTGAATGGCCTTTTGCTGCTCCTCCAACCTCTGAAGCATATATAGGGTTGAATTCCACCTCGTTACCACTTCTTGCTTCAGATGATGGCAGGGCAGGTTCAGGCGTTTTTGGTGTTGCTCCAGTCTTCTGTACGTGGTGCCTGTACGCCGAAAGTGTCCCGCAATTCTTCTGGCCACCGACAGCATCTCTTGCACGCCCCTGTCGTTTTTTTAAAAATACTGCACCACCAAATTCAAGGTATGTGCAAAACATGGGACGTGCTGGAATTTGCCCAGATTTAATGCACACACAATATTGCTGGCGTTGTCCGATGCCACAAATCCACAGGAGAGTCCAATTGGGGTAAGCCATTCCGCGATGATCTTCCTCAGTTGCCGTAAGAGGTTTTCAGCTGTGTGCGTATTCTGGAAACCGGTGATACAAAGCGTAGCCCGCCTAGGAAAGAGTTGGCGTTTGCGAGATGCTGCTACTGGTGCCGCCGCTGCTGTTCTTGCGGCGGGAGTCCATACATCTACCCAGTGGGCTGTCACAGTCATATAGTCCTGACCCTGCCCTGCTCCACTTGTCCACATGTCCATGGTTAAGTGGACATTGGGTACAGCTGCATTTTTTAGGACACTGGTGACTCTTTTTCTGAGGTCTGTGTACATTTTTGGTATCGCCTGCCTAGAGAAATGGAACCTAGATGGTATTTGGTACCGGGGACACAGTACCTCCAACAAGTCTCTAGTTGGCTCTGCAGTAATGATGGATACCGGAACCACGTTTCTCACCACCCAGGATGCCAAGGCCTCAGTTATCCGCTTTGCAGCAGGATGACTGCTGTGATATTTCATCTTCCTCGCAAAGGACTGTTGGACAGTCAATTGCTTGGTGGAAGTAGTAAAAGTGGTCTTACGATTTCCCCTCTGGGATGACCATCGACTCCCAGCAGCAACAACAGCAGCGCCAGCAGCAGTAGGCGTTACACGCAAGGATGCATCGGAGGAATCCCAGGCAGGAGAGGAATCGTCAGAATTGCCAGTGACATGGCCTGCAGGACTATTGGCATTCCTGGGGAAGGAGGAAATTGACACTGAGGGAGTTGGTGGGGTGGTTTGCGTGAGCTTGGTTACAAGAGGAAGGGATTTACTGGTCAGTGGACTGCTTCCGTTGTCGCCCAAAGTTTTTGAACTTGTCACTGACTTATTATGAATGCGCTGCAGGTGACGTATAAGGGAGGATGTTCCGAGGTGGTTAACGTCCTTACCCCTACTTATTACAGCTTGACAAAGGCAACACACGGCTTGACAAATGTTGTCCGCATTTCTGTTGAAATACTTCCACACCGAAGAGCTGATTTTTTTGGTATTTTCACCAGGCATGTCAACGGCCATATTCCTCCCACGGACAACAGGTGTCTCCCCGGGTGCCTGACTTAAACAAACCACCTCACCATCAGAATCCTCCTTGTCAATTTCCTCCCCAGCACCAGCAACACCCATATCCTCCTCATCCTGGTGTACTTCAACACTGACATCTTCAATCTGACTATCAGGAACTGGACTGCGGGTGCTCCTTCCAGCACTTGCAGGGGGCGTGCAAATGGTGGAAGGCGCATGCTCTTCACGTCCAGTGTTGGGAAGGTCAGGCATCACAACCGACACAATTGGACTCTCCTTGTGGATTTGGGATTTCGAAGAACGCACAGTTCTTTGCGGTGCTTTTGCCAGCTTGAGTCTTTTCATTTTTCTAGCGAGAGGCTGAGTGCTTCCATCCTCATGTGAAGCTGAACCACTAGCCATGAACATAGGCCAGGGCCTCAGCCGTTCCTTGCCACTCCGTGTGGTAAATGGCATATTGGCAAGTTTACGCTTCTCCTCCGACAATTTTATTTTAGATTTTGGAGTCCTTTTTTTACTGATATTTGGTGTTTTGGATTTTACATGCTCTGTACTATGACATTGGGCATCGGCCTTGGCAGACGACGTTGCTGGCATTTCATCGTCTCGGCCATGACTAGTGGCAGCAGCTTCAGCACGAGGTGGAAGTGGATCTTGATCATTCCCTAATTTTGGAACCTCAACATTTTTGTTCTCCATATTTTAATAGGCACAACTAAAAGGCACCTCAGGTAAACAATGGAGATGGATGGATACTAGTATACTTATGGATGGACGAGCGACTGCCGACACAGAGGTAGCTACAGCCGTGGACTACCGTACTGTGTCTGCTGCTAATATAGACTGGATGATAATGAGATGAAATCAATATATATATATATAATATCACTAGTACTGCAGCCGGACAGGTATATATATTTATTATGTAATGACTGATGACGGACCTGCTGGACACTGTCAGCTCAGCAGCAACGCAGACTGCTACAGTAAGCTACTATAGTAGTATGTATAAAGAAGAAAAAAAAAAAAAAAACCACGGGTAGGTGGTATACAATTATGGATGGACGAGCGACTGCCGACACAGAGGTAGCTACAGACGTGGACTACCGTACTGTGTCTGCTGCTAATATAGACTGGATGATAATGAGATGAAATCAATATATATATATATATAATATCACACTAGTACTGCAGCCGGACAGGTAGATATATTTATTATGTAATGACTGATGACGGACCTGCTGGACACTGTCAGCTCAGCAGCACCGCAGACTGCTACAGTAAGCTACTATAGTAGTATGTATAAAGAAGAAAGAAAAAAAAAAAACCACGGGTAGGTGGTATACAATTATGGATGGACGAGCGACTGCCGACACAGAGGTAGCTACAGCCGTGGACTACCGTACTGTGTCTGCTGCTAATATAGACTGGATGATAATGAGATGAAATCAATATATATATATATATATATAATATCACACTAGTACTGCAGCCGGACAGGTAGATATATTTATTATGTAATGACTGATGACGGACCTGCTGGACACTGCAGACTGCTACAGTAAGCTACTATAGTAGTATGTATAAAGAAGAAAGAAAAAAAAAGCCACGGGTAGGTGGTATACAATTATGGATGGACGAGCGACTGCCGACACAGAGGTAGCTACAGCCGTGGACTACCGTACTGTGTCTGCTGCTAATATAGACTGGATGATAATGAGATGAAATCAATATATATATATATAATATCACTAGTACTGCAGCCGGACAGGTAGATATATTTATTATGTAATGACTGATGACGGACCTGCTGGACACTGTCAGCTCAGCAGCACCGCAGACTGCTACAGTAAGCTACTATAGTAGTATGTATAAAGAAGAAAGAAAAGAAAAAACCACGGGTAGGTGGTATACAATTATGGATGGACGAGCGACTGCCGACACAGAGGTAGCTACAGCCGTGGACTACCGTACTGTGTCTGCTGCTAATATAGACTGGATGATAATGAGATGAAATCAATATATATATATATATAATATCACACTAGTACTGCAGCCGGACAGGTAGATATATTTATTATGTAATGACTGATGACGGACCTGCTGGACACTGTCAGCTTAGCAGCACCGCAGACTGCTACAGTAAGCTACTATAGTAGTATGTATAAAGAAGAAAGAAAAAAAAAAACCACGGGTAGGTGGTATACAATTATGGATGGACGAGCGACTGCCGACACAGAGGTAGCTACAGCCGTGGACTACCGTACTGTGTCTGCTGCTAATATAGACTGGATGATAATGAGATGAAATCAATATATATATATATATATAATATCACTAGTACTGCAGCCGGACAGGTATATATATTTATTATGTAATGACTGATGACGGACCTGCTGGACACTGTCAGCTCAGCAGCATCGCAGACTGCTACAGTAAGCTACTATAGTAGTATGTATAAAGAAGAAAGAAAAAAACCCCACGGGTAGGTGGTATACAATTATGGATGGACGAGCGACTGCCGACACAGAGGGAGCTACAGCCGTGGACTACCGTACTGTGTCTGCTGCTAATATAGACTGGATGATAATGAGATGAAATCAATATATATATATATATAATATCACACTAGTACTGCAGCCGGACAGGTAGATATATTTATTATGTAATGACTGATGACGGACCTGCTGGACACTGTCAGCTCAGCAGCACCGCAGACTGCTACAGTAAGCTACTATAGTAGTATGTATAAAGAAGAAAGAAAAAAAAAACCACGGGTAGGTGGTATACAATTATGGATGGACGAGCGACTGCCGACACAGAGGTAGCTACAGCCGTGGACTACCGTACTGTGTCTGCTGCTAATATAGACTGGATGATAATGAGATGAAATCAATATATATATATATAATATCACTAGTACTGCAGCCGGACAGGTATATATATTTATTATGTAATGACTGATGACGGACCTGCTGGACACTGTCAGCTCAGCAGCACCGCAGACTGCTACAGTAAGCTACTATAGTAGTATGTATAAATAAACAGAAAGAAAAAAAAAAACGGGTAGGTGGTATACAATATTATATATATATTATATACAATTATATATATAAATATATATATATATATATATATATATATATATATATTAAACTGGTGGTGATTATTAAACTGGTGGTCAGGTCACTGGTCACACTATCAGCAACTTGCAAGTAGTACTCCTAAGCAGACAATCACAATATATATTATACTGGTGGTCAGTGTGGTCACAATGGCAGTGTGGCACTCTGGCAGCAAAAATAAGATTTTACTTACCGATAAATCTATTTCTCGTAGTCCGTAGTGGATGCTGGGACTCCGTAAGGACCATGGGGAACAGCGGCTCCGCAGGAGACAGGGCACAAAATAAAAGCTTAAGGATCAGGTGGTGTGCACTGGCTCCTCCCCCATGACCCTCCTCCAAGCCTCAGTCAGGATACTGTGCCCGGACGAGCGTACATAATAAGGAAGGATATTGAATCCCGGGTAAGACTCATACCAGCCACACCAATCACACCGTACAACTTGTGATCTGAACCCAGTTAACAGTATGATAAACGCAAAGGAGCCTCTGAAAAGATGGCTCACAACAATAATAACCCGAATTTTTGTAACAATAACTATATACAAGTATTGCAGACAATCCGCACTAGGGATGGGCGCCCAGCATCCACTACGGACTACGAGAAATAGATTTATCGGTAAGTAAAATCTTATTTTCTCTGACGTCCTAGTGGATGCTGGGACTCCGTAAGGACCATGGGGATTATACCAAAGCTCCCAAACGGGCGGGAGAGTGCGGATGACTCTGCAGCACCGAATGAGAGAACTCCAGGTCCTCCTCAGCCAGGGTATCAAATTTGTAGAATTTAGCAAACGTGTTTGCCCCTGACCAAGTAGCTGCTCGGCAAAGTTGTAAAGCCGTGACCCCTCGGGCAGCCGCCCAAAATGAGCCCACTTTCCTTGTGGAATGGGCTTTTACTGATTTTGGCTGTGGCAATCCTGCCACAGAATGTGCAAGCTGAATTGTACTACAAATCCAACGAGCAATCGTCTGCTTAGAAGCAGGAGCACCCAGCTTGTTGGGTGCATACAGGATAAACAGCGAGTCAGATTTTCTGACTCCAGCCGTCCTGGAAACATATATTTTCAAGGCCCTGACAACGTCAAGCAACTTAGAGTCCTCTAAGTCCCTGGTAGCCGCAGGTACCACAATAGGTTGGTTCATGTGAAATGCAGAAACCACCTTAGGTAGAAATTAGAGATGAGCGGGTTCGGTTTCTCTGAATCCGAACCCGCCAGAACTTCATGTTTTTTTTCACGGGTCCGAGCGACTCGGATCTTCCCGCCTTGCTCGGTTAACCCGAGCGCGCCCGAACGTCATCATGACGCTGTCGGATTCTCGCGAGGCTCGGATTCTATCGCGAGACTCGGATTCTATATAAGGAGCCGCGCGTCGTCGCCATTTTCACACGTGCATTGAGATTGATAGGGAGAGGACGTGGCTGGCGTCCTCTCCGTTTAGACACTTGATTTACTAATTTTGGGGAGCATTAGGAGTACTCAGTAGTGTACAGTGCAGAGTTTTGCTGATAGTGACCAGTGACCACCACTTTTATTTATAATCCGTTCTCTGCCTGAAAAAAGCGATACACAGCACACAGTGACTCAGTCACATACCATATCTGTGTGCACTGCTCAGGCTCAGGCCAGTGTGCTGCATCATCTATTATCTATATATAATATTATATATCTGTCTGACTGCTCAGCTCACACAGCTTATAATTGTGGGGGAGACTGGGGAGCACTACTGCAGTGCCAGTTATAGGTTATAGCAGGAGCCAGGAGTACATAATATATTATATAGTGAGTGACCACCAGACACACAGTGCAGTTTATTTAATATATCCGTTCTCTGCCTGAAAAAAGCGATACACACAGTGACTCAGTCAGTCACATACCATATCTGTGTGCACTGCTCAGGCTCAGGCCAGTGTGCTGCATCATCTATATATATTATATATCTGTCTGACTGCTCAGCTCACACAGCTTATAATTGTGGGGGAGACTGGGGAGCACTACTGCAGTGCCAGTTATAGGTTATAGCAGGAGCCAGGAGTACATAATATTATATTAAAATTAAACAGTGCACACTTTTGCTGCAGGAGTGCCACTGCCAGTGTGACTAGTGACCAGTGACCTGACCACCAGTATATAATATTAGTAGTATACTATCTCTTTATCAACCAGTCTATATTAGCAGCAGACACAGTACAGTGCGGTAGTTCACGGCTGTGGCTACCTCTGTGTCGGCACTCGGCAGCCCGTCCATAATTGTATATACCACCTAACCGTGGTTTTTTTTTCTTTCTTTATACATACATACTAGTTACGAGTATACTATCTCTTTATCAACCAGTCTATATATTAGCAGCAGACACAGTACAGTGCGGTAGTTCACGGCTGTGGCTACCTCTGTGTCGGCACTCGGCAGCCCGTCCATAATTGTATATACCACCTAACCGTGGTTTTTTTTTTCTTTCTTTATACATACATACTAGTTACGAGTATACTATCTCTTTATCAACCAGTCTATATATTAGCAGCAGACACAGTACAGTGCGGTAGTTCACGGCTGTGGCTACCTCTGTGTCGGCACTCGGCAGCCCGTCCATAATTGTATATACCACCTAACCGTGGTTTTTTTTTCTTTCTTTATACATACATACTAGTTACGAGTATACTATCTCTTTATCAACCAGTCTATATATTAGCAGCAGACACAGTACAGTGCGGTAGTTCACGGCTGTGGCTACCTCTGTGTCGGCACTCGGCAGCCCGTCCATAATTGTATATACCACCTAACCGTGGTTTTTTTTTCTTTCTTTATACATACATACTAGTTACGAGTATACTATCTCTTTATCAACCAGTCTATATATTAGCAGCAGACACAGTACAGTGCGGTAGTTCACGGCTGTGGCTACCTCTGTGTCGGCACTCGGCAGCCCGTCCATAATTGTATATACCACCTAACCGTGGTTTTTTTTTCTTTCTTTATACATACATACTAGTTACGAGTATACTATCTCTTTATCAACCAGTCTATATATTAGCAGCAGACACAGTACAGTGCGGTAGTTCACGGCTGTGGCTACCTCTGTGTCGGCACTCGGCAGCCCGTCCATAATTGTATATACCACCTAACCGTGGTTTTTTTTTCTTTCTTTATACATACATACTAGTTACGAGTATACTATCTCTTTATCAACCAGTCTATATATTAGCAGCAGACACAGTACAGTGCGGTAGTTCACGGCTGTGGCTACCTCTGTGTCGGCACTCGGCAGCCCGTCCATAATTGTATACTAGTATCCAATCCATCCATCTCCATTGTTTACCTGAGGTGCCTTTTAGTTGTGCCTATTAAAATATGGAGAACAAAAATGTTGAGGTTCCAAAATTAGGGAAAGATCAAGATCCACTTCCACCTCGTGCTGAAGCTGCTGCCACTAGTCATGGCCGAGACGATGAAATGCCAGCAACGTCGTCTGCCAAGGCCGATGCCCAATGGCATAGTACAGAGCATGTCAAAACCAAAACACCAAATATCAGTAAAAAAAGGACTCCAAAACCTAAAATAAAATTGTCGGAGGAGAAGCGTAAACTTGCCAATATGCCATTTACCACACGGAGTGGCAAGGAACGGCTGAGGCCCTGGCCTATGTTCATGGCTAGTGGTTCAGCTTCACATGAGGATGGAAGCACTCAGCCTCTCGCTAGAAAACTGAAAAGACTCAAGCTGGCAAAAGGCAAAGCACCGCAAAGAACTGTGCGTTCTTTGAAATCCCAAATCCACAAGGAGAGTCCAATTGTGTCGGTTGCGATGCCTGACCTTCCCAACACTGGACGTGAAGAGCATGCGCCTTCCACCATTTGCACGCCCCCTGCAAGTGCTGGAAGGAGCACCCGCAGTCCAGTTCCTGATAGTCAGATTGAAGATGTCAGTGTTGAAGTACACCAGGATGAGGAGGATATGGGTGTTGCTGGCGCTGGGGAGGAAATTGACCAGGAGGATTCTGATGGTGAGGTGGTTTGTTTAAGTCAGGCACCCGGGGAGACACCTGTTGTCCGTGGGAGGAATATGGCCGTTGACATGCCAGGTGAAAATACCAAAAAAATCAGCTCTTCGGTGTGGAGGTATTTCACCAGAAATGCGGACAACAGGTGTCAAGCCGTGTGTTCCCTTTGTCAAGCTGTAATAAGTAGGGGTAAGGACGTTAACCACCTCGGAACATCCTCCCTTATACGTCACCTGCAGCGCATTCATAATAAGTCAGTGACAAGTTCAAAAACTTTGGGTGACAGCGGAAGCAGTCCACTGACCAGTAAATCCCTTCCTCTTGTAACCAAGCTCACGCAAACCACCCCACCAACTCCCTCAGTGTCAATTTCCTCCTTCCCCAGGAATGCCAATAGTCCTGCAGGCCATGTCACTGGCAATTCTGACGAGTCCTCTCCTGCCTGGGATTCCTCCGATGCATCCTTGCGTGTAACGCCTACTGCTGCTGGCGCTGCTGTTGTTGCCGCTGGGAGTCGATGGTCATCCCAGAGGGGAAGTCGTAAGCCCACTTGTACTACTTCCAGTAAGCAATTGACTGTTCAACAGTCCTTTGCGAGGAAGATGAAATATCACAGCAGTCATCCTACTGCAAAGCGGATAACTGAGGCCTTGGCATCCTGGGTGGTGAGAAACGTGGTTCCGGTATCCATCATTACTGCAGAGCCAACTAGAGACTTGTTGGAGGTACTGTGTCCCCGGTACCAAATACCATCTAGGTTCCATTTCTCTAGGCAGGCGATACCGAAAATGTACACAGACCTCAGAAAAAGAGTCACCAGTGTCCTAAAAAATGCAGCTGTACCCAATGTCCACTTAACCACAGACATGTGGACAAGTGGAGCAGGGCAGGGTCAGGACTATATGACTGTGACAGCCCACTGGGTAGATGTATGGACTCCCGCCGCAAGAACAGCAGCGGCGGCACCAGTAGCAGCATCTCGCAAACGCCAACTCTTTCCTAGGCAGGCTACGCTTTGTATCACCGCTTTCCAGAATACGCACACAGCTGAAAACCTCTTACGGCAACTGAGGAAGATCATCGCGGAATGGCTTACCCCAATTGGACTCTCCTGTGGATTTGTGGCATCGGACAACGCCAGCAATATTGTGTGTGCATTAAATCTGGGCCAATTCCAGCACGTCCCATGTTTTGCACATACCTTGAATTTGGTGGTGCAGAATTTTTAAAAAAACGACAGGGGCGTGCAAGAGATGCTGTCGGTGGCCAGAAGAATTGCGGGACACTTTCGGCGT